>NW_017306834.1:1040256-1040820 GCF_000935625.1 Nanorana parkeri
CTCTGTCCCACCCATGCTATATCCTTGGGACCTCTGTTCCAAGAATGCTATATCCCTGGACCTCTGTTCCACCCATGTTGTATCCTGGGACCTTTGTCCCAGCCATGCTGTATCCCAGGACCTCTGTCCTACCCATGTAAATTTGCAGGGTCTCTGTCCCATCCATGCTGTATCCCGGGACCTCTTTCCCAACCATGCTATATCCTGAAGCCTCTGTCCTGCTCATGCTATGTCCTGGGCCATGTCCCAGAATCTCAATAATATAACAAATACAATAATATAGAGTTGGGGTGTAAAGTTTATTATAGTAAAACACTTTTTGTCAGGTCTGTACATTTAACCAGAAATGAGAAGGAAGACGGTGTGTGGGGGGCTTTATATCCTGCACTGGCGCATGCTTTTAAGTTAGTCTCACATAACAATGATGTTTATCATTATACACAGAGCCATTTTTTGGCTACATGATTGGAACGTTGAAGATATTATAGCGATAACTCCCGGATAACTGGAGCCGCTGTTTGCACGGTCCACATCTAGTCGGTTTAGGGGTTGATTTCCAGCTGC
>NW_017306835.1:0-2001 GCF_000935625.1 Nanorana parkeri
TGCCCCCTGGGCTAAAAGTTGCCAGTCAGCCCCTGATTCAAATCACAGTTAGTTTGTAGGCCTTACATAAGATCAGCTGCTTTTCGGAGTCTGAGGTTAAGATTAGTGGACGCGCTAGTGCCTCATACATAAGTCATGGCATGCACGCTTCTCATACTGACGGTTAGGTTGTCCGGACACCTGGTCGGACAACACCCACTCAGACAGTTAGGCTCGGGAGGCTCGCATCACAGCATGCCACGTTGTTTGCTGTGGCTGAGACACCCGTTTCAAGGGTTGCGCACATACCAGGCTGTTAGAATCAGCTGCAACCCCCCCCCCCCTCTTGCGGACAATTAGGAGGTGTATCATGTCTCATTTCTTTCATGTCTTACAGTGAGGATCATCAGACATGTCCCACATATCAGAGAGCATGGATTTGGCTTCTCTTCCGCCAACACCTGCCAGGGGTTCGGAACAGGGAAGCGCCCCGTCTCTCAGAGCGTGGACCATCCCAACACAGTTAACCCCCCGCCCCCATTCCACTAGTCAACTGTCGGCGTGTTGGTGTCATCCCACCCTCCTCACCCTTTCATCAAAATCTACTCTGAGTATGCCCCCTTATTTTCCATACTACGGAAGAGCTCTGGGGCCATGCTAAAAAAATATGAAACATAATTCTGTGTTTATAAGTCAAAATTCTGTGTTTGAAAGTCAGAATTCTGTGTTTAAAAGTCAGAATTCTGAGTTTCAAACTCAGAATTTTAAAAACAGAATTTTGAGATTAAAAGTCAGAATTCTGACTTTCAATCTCAGAATTCTGACATTTAAACACAGAATTCTGTCTTTCAAGCTCAGAAATCTGACTTTGAAATAAAGAATTCTGACATTTAAACACAGCATTCGTCTTCCGAGCATGCTACCAACCCGCAGAAAATCGTACGATTATCGGCAGGTTTTCCAGAGTGCTCCGAAGACTAAAGTCGTGCAACCTTACAGTATATGCGGTCGCACGCTGCCTATGCACCTGCCGATTATCGTACGATCGCGGGATCACCCGCGATTATCGTACGATAATCGTCAGGTGTATGGGCACCTGAACAGGTGGTGAGCTTCTCTCAGCCACCTCACAAAACCAAAGTATTTCCAGCAACCTTTTAAGGTGCCCATACACCTTACAATTATTTGGAGATTTTGGTCTGCGATTGCGTTTTCCTCAGAAAATCTGCCAGTTGATGGGGAGTGCACAACCTCAATTACTGTACAACGGGCAGATTTTTGTCTTTCAAGCAGGTTAGAAAACTTTTGTCTATTTGGATGAAAATTGACAGGTTAGTGGCGTGGTTGTGCAACAAAAATCTCAAGATGCAAACTGCACATGCTCAAACAAAAATCTGTCCTTTCAGTTGATGAAAATCGGCCAGGTGGTAGTGCTGACGAGCGTTACTTGCCAACTACATTGGTCTGTGCATGATGGGCTAGTTGTAAGAAAATTTTATGAGGGTGAGATGTCTGGACAACAAAAGTTGTACAATGGTTGTAAGGTGTATGGCCACCTTTACTCACAAACGTTTCCAAATAGCAGCTCTCTCAGAATGCTGTCTGAGTCCCAGGCCAGAGCCCCATCATGCTCCAGCCTTCCCCTTTTATCTCACCTGGATAGCTAATCATTAATCCATTAAATAATCCAGGTGAGAGAAAAAATAATCTGAACTGGATTACCCAGACCCAAAGTCTACCCGAAAACCTGGTCTGGATTCAGCTTGCATGTATGAAATGGTATTTTTACATAGTTCATAGTATTTGAGGTTGAATAAAGAAATTAGTCCATGAAGTCCAACCTATTAGGATCTCATTCTAGGAGTACCTGTACCCCTGTATATTACGGTCCCTTAAGAAATCGTCCAAAAGTTTCTTGAACAATTCCACATTCTTTGCTGAAATCACTGTCTGTGGCAGTGAGTTCCAGACCCTAACTGATCTTACTGTGAAGAACCCCCTTCGCCCCTTGTGCTGGAATTT
>NW_017306835.1:2443-51846 GCF_000935625.1 Nanorana parkeri
GGGATTCTGTAGTGCTGACTATTATAATGTATGGCTGGGACTTGTAGTCCCACATAGCTGGTGGCATTCTACATTGCTGTATGATGATTATACAGCAATGCAGAATAGCTCCAACTATCTAGGACTACAAGTCCCAGCAATGCATTATAGTGGTGAGGTTGCTGCTGGTATTCTGCACAGTTGACCTATTATAATGTATTGCTGGGACTTGTAGTCCCGCATAGCTGCTGGTATTCTGCATTGCTGTATGATGATTATACAGCAATGCAGAATAGCACCAACAATGTAGGACTACAAGTCCCAGCAATATGCATTATATTATTAAGTAGGGATACACCAGTGCCAATACTGGCCATTTTCACGAGTACTTATACTCGTGAAAATGCCCCGATACTAAACGCAGATACCGGTGTTCTGTCGAGAACGCCGATGTGGTCGAATTTGCCGACCTCAGCACCTGCGCTTGTGCACAGACCAATATTATCGAGGAAACCGGCATTTATTCACAAAGTATTTTGTTTCAATTGTTAATTGTGACTGTTAATAATATTCCATCATTCACTGCCATGGATGGTATATTATTAACAGTCACAATTAACCATTAAAAACGAATACTTAGTAAATAAATGCCGGTTTCCTCTGTAATCCTGTCTGTACGCAAGCGCAGATACTGGGTCAGCGTTCTCGACAGAACACCGCACTAAAAATTTAAACAAGCAGCTGCCTGAGGTCCTGTGCTTGCTGGGGATAAGGCTTGTAAAGGGTTAAGGTTTAGATGAGATGGTGTCATTTCTGGATGAGTGGGTATTTCTAATGGGGAACACATGTTATTTGTTACTTTGTATAAGATTTGCAAGATGGCTTGACAATGGGTTTATGACGCAACCCAAAACTTGTGCCATTGTCTTTGAACAAATGCATTGGACTTTGTAACTATTTTGCAAAATAAAAAAGGTGTTGTAAAATTGTGTTTTTCATTTGGATTTTGAGACCGTGGATGGGTCTTAGCTCTACTTGAGAGATTGAAGAATGTGATACACCTATCTAGTACCTGTGTGTATATATGTGGTAGGCTAACTAGTTAGCCGGGTTTGTGGGAGGAGCCCCACACAGTTAACCCCCCGCCCCCATTCCACTAGTCAACTGTCGGCGTGTTGGTGTCATCCCACCCTCCTCACCCTTTCATCAAAATCTACTCTGAGTATGCCCCCTTATTTTCCATACTACGGAAGAGCTCTGGGGCCATGCTAAAAAAATATGAAACATAATTCTGTGTTTATAAGTCAAAATTCTGTGTTTGAAAGTCAGAATTCTGTGTTTAAAAGTCAGAATTCTGAGTTTCAAACTCAGAATTTTAAAAACAGAATTTTGAGATTAAAAGTCAGAATTCTGACTTTCAATCTCAGAATTCTGACATTTAAACACAGAATTCTGTCTTTCAAGCTCAGAAATCTGACTTTGAAATAAAGAATTCTGACATTTAAACACAGCATTCGTCTTCCGAGCATGCTACCAACCCGCAGAAAATCGTACGATTATCGGCAGGTTTTCCAGAGTGCTCCGAAGACTAAAGTCGTGCAACCTTACAGTATATGCGGTCGCACGCTGCCTATGCACCTGCCGATTATCGTACGATCGCGGGATCACCCGCGATTATCGTACGATAATCGTCAGGTGTATGGGCACCTGAACAGGTGGTGAGCTTCTCTCAGCCACCTCACAAAACCAAAGTATTTCCAGCAACCTTTTAAGGTGCCCATACACCTTACAATTATTTGGAGATTTTGGTCTGCGATTGCGTTTTCCTCAGAAAATCTGCCAGTTGATGGGGAGTGCACAACCTCAATTACTGTACAACGGGCAGATTTTTGTCTTTCAAGCAGGTTAGAAAACTTTTGTCTATTTGGATGAAAATTGACAGGTTAGTGGCGTGGTTGTGCAACAAAAATCTCAAGATGCAAACTGCACATGCTCAGACGAAAATCTGTCCTTTCAGTTGATGAAAATCGGCCAGGTGGTAGTGCTGACGAGCGTTACTTGCCAACTACATTGGTCTGTGCATGATGGGCTAGTTGTAAGAAAATTTTATGAGGGTGAGATGTCTGGACAACAAAAGTTGTACAATGGTTGTAAGGTGTATGGCCACCTTTACTCACAAACGTTTCCAAATAGCAGCTCTCTCAGAATGCTGTCTGAGTCCCAGGCCAGAGCCCCATCATGCTCCAGCCTTCCCCTTTTATCTCACCTGGATAATTAATCATTAATCCATTAAATAATCCAGGTGAGAGAAAAAATAATCTGAACTGGATTACCCAGACCCAAAGTCTACCCGAAAACCTGGTCTGGATTCAGCTTGCATGTATGAAATGGTATTTTTACTTCCAGATTGTTCGTAATTCCTTTAACATTCTCATTTGGGCTGTGCAAATTAACGATTAATTTCTCGATTAATCGTTAATCTTTTTGATCGATTCAAATATTTTTGAAACTTTCTGCACTAGCGCCAGCCAAGGCATTGGCCTATACACATACAGCACAGCAATGAAGTAATAAAATGAAGTAGGATCACACTAATCCTGCACGTTATTATTCTGAGTTGACCCACTCAAGCGGCGGCCATATTGAGTGGGGCACGTGAGATTAATAACGTGCTGGATTAGTGTAATCCTAGTTCATTTTATTACTTCATTGCTGTGCTGTATGTGTATAGGCCAATGTAGTTGCATCTGTATGTGCGTCATGAATAATCGAAATTAATCGATTAAAAAGAATTTCGATTAATCGAACACAAACATTTTGATCAGTAGCAGCCCTAATTCTCATACATGCTTAATTAAATACTTAACTGTGTTTTACTTGCCTTAAAGTACAGAAGGAAGTTGGAGTGTGCCATATTGGTTTGGTTTGGTATTGGTTTGGCATTTATCAATAATTGTTTTAGATTTTAAACACTTTAAATGCTAGAAACATAATCCTGCTCCCAACAGATTTCCAGGAATCACTTAGGCTGGGCACACACCTTACAACCATCGCAAGACTTTTGTCTTGCGATGGTTAGTCCCAACAAAGCTACACCCCATCCAGCCAAAGCTACGCCCCATCCTGCCAAAGCCCCACCCCCAGCTCAATAACCAAGCTGTGTGGGGAGGAGGAAGGGAGGAGCCTTCCTGTCCCTCACTTGCTTGTCACTGGTGAGTCACTGCTGAGGCAATCGAGATCGATGGCCTCAGTGGTGTTTTTTTTCTTTGTTTTGATTGGACAGCTTGGACCAATGGCGCTTTGCCCTTGGTCCAAGCCATCCACAGAGCTCACGCCTCTAACACAGAGTAGAGGCAGTGACAGCTCTTGCCTCACCAAGTTAGGTTACACAAGCGGTGGGGAAGCTTGCTGCTGTGTAACCTAACTACCTGTCAAAAGTCGGATGCAGTGCTGCCTGTAATTAACAGGCAGCGCTCCGTCCATATCAGGTTACACAGTGGGGAGGCTTTCCCTGCTCTGTAACCTGTAACAAGCTGATCTGAATGGAGAAAAAGCTGTCAGCTTCAGACTTGAAGCTGACACCTTTTTCCTCCATAAAACTAGGTGAGGCTCTTCCTCACCTGCCTCTCCTGGCCACATGTCCCTGGCCAGATGGACATGCTAATCCAAAGTTAAAGCAAAGCCCAGTCACATGACCTGTTAATGTCAATTGACAAACTGCCTACCAATCGTGGATTGTACTATATTCTGCAAATGAGAGGGAAGTCCTGAAAAAGTATATGTCAAAATCAGTCCTTTTGAGTACACAAATGTAGGCATGTCTGAGAGCGCCATTTCAGAGCAATGGCTCCACACACACCATCTGTACTGGTAAGACACTAACAAATGTTTGATGAGTACTATTGCTGCACAGGTAAAAATAGGTAAGCTTTCACACGTACAACTAGCTTGTGGCTTGCCACTATAGGCTATGAGTAAGCCCATGTGGTGAAATGTGTTAGTAGCAGAGCTATGGGGGAGCGATCATAGGTGCATACTATTTGACATGTTGGACGAGCAACATTAAAGATTGATTTTACACACCCTTACTGGCTCAGTGTGGCTGTCTTTGGAAGATTGAACTGACTAACCAGAAGCTCTGGGTACACATGTATTTATAGTCCAATCACTTGAAACCACTTAACTACAAACAGATGATCTCCATTCAACTACTCAAGGGAATCTGCCCCAATGATGATTTACTGTTTGAGTGTCATATTAAAGCCCAGCTCCAGACTTAGGGACCCAGCAGGTGTTTAAAAAAAAGCAGCTCTGGTTGCAATACTCACATCATGTCAGTGCCGCTTCCTGCATCTGTTAGAGCCACCCATCACTGCAGAAGATCTGAAGAGACAGAATACCCTGCACATCACATAACTAACCGGACACGTGAAAAAGGTGAAGAACAAATAATAAAAATCATAAGATACTGCCAGGAAGACCGCCAGGGGTGTGGGATCCCGGATTAACAAATTCAGCTTAAAGGAGAACTATGGGTGTGGGTTATAAATTTAGATGAAGCACTGAGATTTTGAGGAATGCTGAATTAAGTTTTATTTGCTTAGAAGAATGTTGCATACATGTATATAGGAGAAGAAGGAGAAGAAAACACATATACAGATATAACTTCCTCTGTATCACAGACAAGTATGCACTAAGACAAATAGCATACAGACTAGCTTTGCACCACTGCGCCATCTATTGCTCAAAAGACAATACTACATCTCTGAATGTCAGCAACACAAACGAGTATGCTGTTGCATCTCCAACAATGGGGTACACCTTTTTTTCAATTTTTAGTTTCCATCTCAATGTGTTTTATTGGATTTTCCAGGTATAAGACATACAGACAATGTCAAGTAATAGTTGTAAAGGGAACAACGTTCCGCCTAGGCACCAGGCGGCATATAACAGTAAACATAACAATAGGGGGGGGGTGGCTGGTTACTGGTGGCATACTGGTAATATGTGGCTTTCTTTGAAGAAACACTTCTTGTCGGCTAGTGATAGGCCTGTAGAGGTAGGAGTGGGGTTTGTGTTATGACTAACCAGCCAGAGGGAAGGGAAAGGAGGAAATGAAGAGTAACTAGAGAAAGAAAGTAAGGGCATTGGGAGGTAGAGAGGAGAGAGAAAGAATAGAGAGAAAAGGATTAAGAAGGTGGTGACTGTTACCTGGGTGTCGTGGTGTATTGGGTAACTGGCGAATGAGGTTATGTGTTACTGGGTCAAGGGTGGATAAAAAGATGGAGGACCATGGGTCCCATATTTTATGAAATTTCCGGCTTGTGTCCGTTAGGGTAAAAAATCCTTGTACCCGTTGGTGAAATTCAGAGTGAGGGATGGCCTGTTTTTTCCCCACGAATGAGCTCAATTTGTAGTTTCCTTATGATACAGGAATACATTTTGCAATGTACTCCTGTAAACATAAATGCACAATAAGCTTAACATTCAGTATAATGAATATACTGAATAATACACTGAATTGTAAGCTTATGGTGCATTTTTGATTACAGGAGTACATTGCAAAGTGTATTCCTGTATCATAAGGAAACGAAAAATGCAAAAAAAGGTGTACCCCACAGTTCTTACGCAGTCATTTATTTTGTGTGTTTTTTTCATTGTAATTAATTTAAATCACTTTGCAAAGATCAATTTTTACATATGTCTGATAATTGGTATGAAAGAAAAAAATGTAATCATTATGATTGTTGACAGTAAAAAAAACAATAAAACATTAAATCTTCAGAGCAGGTGAATACATTTTATGATACAGTATGGCTCTGTATGCACAGACATATATACACATACTATCTTATTAACACACATTTTCTGCTAAGGGATCTATTTACAAAAGCCTTACTGCATGCAGTCTGTGCTTTACTGTGCTCTATTTTCTTCTTCTGTTTAGAAAAATATTGCACTGATAAATTCTCTAAAGGTATTGATTACCTTTCATTATTAATACAAGTACATTACATGGGGTATTTATTGCAGTGTTTTATCAAATCATAAAGCTTTGTAACAATTACAAACATAAAAATGTATGTGTATGTATGTATGTATTTTGTAAAGTATAGCCAAACAGGTAACCATTCCTCAAAATACCATTCTATATTGTGATAAGTGTGAGGTTCTATGAGCTGTCTGTTGAGAAAAACAGTTGTGGGAGTTATTTAATAGTGCACAATTTGTCTCAACTGGCCACAGAACATTGGTTCAGAAGTGTCATAGTTTATCTAAGTGGTCTTTAGCACGTTTGAGCTTGATATGGGCAATAATTGTTTAGAAAGGTGTGAATGGCGGCCCCTTTATGCCATTTTGGTATATTTATTTAGCTGCGCACACATGATTACATATTAGCCTGAGTCCACTGAGCCAAGCTCCCTGACACCTTTCTGGTGGACACTGGTGGTTGAAGTGCTATGTATTACATCAAAGAATATTAGTTTACACAGCCTGTTGCACTACACTGTTTGCAAAATACAGCAAGAGACAGCCAGGAGAGTGAGGTGAGAGAGCCAAGGGAGAGAGACCAAGGGAGTTTTTTTTTTTTTCGTTGGTAGATCTCATGTAGCTCATCATTTAAAAAGTAGATCTCAACACAAAAAATTGTGGGCACCCCTGATGTAGACTATAGGAGTTTAATCTGTAGATGAGAGTAATGTAAGTTTAGTGAATGGTGGCTTTCCTTTGCCACTGTCCCATAAAGCTACAACTGGTGAATGTTGCACCTGGACAACATTTCCTCTATGTATAGTCTCTCTAATCTCATTGATTACTTTTAATTACTTTTTTTATTGTTTATTGAGACTTGTAACTTTAGAGTTGTGAAGGTCTCTTGGTGGTCCTCTTCTTGCATGTTCACTCAACCAAATCATATAGCTTTTGTGAGGCTCTATGAGCTGTCTGTTGAGGGAAGGTTGTGTGCACTACTAAATAGTGAATCTTTTAACTCACCTGGCCAGAGAACATTGGTCCAGAAGTGCTCTAGATGATCCAATTGGTCTTTAGCACGTGTGACCACGATATGAGCATTACTAGTTAGTTTTTTTTAGTTTTTTTTTGAGAACACGGGTTTCTGCCATGGTAACTTCCTATAAACACCATTAATAATCAGGGTCCCCACACTTTCTAAACAAAGAACCAGTGCACTCTCCCTAGGACTTTAGGGGAGCAAAACCAAGGCTAGTCATAGTAGAAAATGCCTCAGACTCAGGGGAATAAACAATGTCCCAGGCTTGGAGAGTAGCTGAAGTAAAAAATGAGCCAGCGTCTGAAATCAGTGGAGGTAGGAATATTGTGCCATTGTTGGTTTTAGTGGGAGGAGTAGTGCCCCATCATAGGTATCAAAGGAAGGAATAGTGCCCTATCATTGGTGTCAGTGAAAGCAATAGTGCCCTATCATTCGTGTCAGTGTGAAGTATTATCCCCCATTATTGCGTTGGTGTCAGTATGACCGCTGGTGTCAATGGGAGTATTTATGCCCCATCGTTGGCGTCAGTGGGAGGAATCATGCCCCATTGTTGGTATTAATAGGAGAAATAGTGCCTCAAGGGCCCGTTAAATGCAAGCAAAGACTCGCAGTTTGGGAACCACTGCTATAAAGTGTAAGAAATGCCAGAAGATTCAAAGCTATTGTCTTAGTTTTCTTTGCCATCTGTCTGAGAATTGTGTGGTGTTCTGTCTTCTATTTGTTAAAGATCTTCCTAAAATTATTAATAGGGAACAAAGTCTTAAGTAATCCTTCCTTAGTTGCTCTAAAATACTGTTTAATCAGGTCATATTGCACTTCAGATTGTTCCTATTGTGCAGGTATGTTTTCATATAGCAGCTTGAAACATTGATCGGAATGCCTGATTTCAATTACACTTATTTCAAGTTATTATACTAAAATAAAGTTTCCCATCTTGTGCGCTGCAACACATTGATGTGTTCCAGTAGTGTAAGTGATGTGACACCTGCACTCTGCCTTCTCACCCATGGTCTGGATCAGTAAGAGAACCGCGGAGTCCACAATCATGGACATATTTCTTTATACAATTACAAAATACTAAACAGACTTTGACTTTGACTTCCTCTGAAATTACTTCAATAATGGCTGAGAGTAAGAGTCCTTTTTGGAATACAGTTTCTTTGGTATGCATAAGTCCTTTGCCATGTTATATTTTTTTAATTATCATTTTTTAATTTTATATTCTAAAATGTTGATTTATTTTTATAGTGAACTCCAGGCTAAAAGCCAAATACTCATTTGATATACATATAGGTGAAACTTGAATAATTAGAATATCGTGCAAAAGTTCATTTATTTCACTAATGCAACTTAAAAGGTGAAACTAATATATGAGATAGACTCATTACATGCAAAGCAAGATAGTTCAAGCCGTGATTTGTCATAATTGTGATGATTATGGCTTACAGCTCATGAAAACCCCAAAAGAGTGGGACACTTTGAGCCTAGAATATTGCACCTTTTCACAATATTCTAATTTTCTGAGATTGTGGATTTGGGGTTTTCATGAGCTGTAAGCCATAATCATCACAATTATGACAAATCACGGCTTGAACTATCTTGCTTTGCATGTAATGAGTCTATCTCATATATTAGTTTCACCTTTTAAGTTGCATTAGTGAAATAAATTAACTTTTGCACGATATTCTAATTATTCGAGTTTCACCTGTATATGTGAACTGCTTTTCCTGCCAACAGACTTTTAATTCTATTTAGCCAGTCTCCAGATTTACATAGCTCTAACACACTGCACAGCCAAGCAGGTTTCTACTTTTGGATTATCCCCTATTTCCTGGTTCATTCTTGCAGCTTCCAATGTCATTTCTACACCTCTTGCATGTCGTCTGAGTTTCACTTAGGTTAGATTTAACTAGAATTTATTAGAAATAGAATTTATTTTCTGGCTGTGTAGTGCGGTAGAGGTGTGTAAATGACATGACCAAAACACAACTACAAATATTTCAGAGAGCAAAACAATAAATGTATACTATATGGGGGGAATTTATCAAAGCAAGAGTGTTTGTGCGTTTTGCAGAGCGTTCGAACGCGCTACAAAATGCCCAGGTGTGAACCAGGCCTTAGGCTTTTTTTGCCTGGAGTTTCGAGTCTTCTTTCCTGGAGTCCATTTAATCTAATTTTTGAACAACATTACACTAGTAACATAAATCTTGCGCAAATGTATCCCATGTGACCATATGTGAGTTCAAACACTCCCAATTGCTATGATAAATTCCCCCCTATGTGTTTTAAATATGCATTTAGCTGTTTACCAAGAGCTGTTTATCAATCTTGAACTTCTGATGGATTTCTGAATATTTTTCAGTCCAATATAGTGGTTTTGTTTTTTTGTTATTTATTTTGCTAAGTATGCTGTTTTTAATATGTTTACATTCATTTAGCCCATTTGATGTTGTTTTGGTATAATAGACTATCTATTGAGTATATATCTATGATTCGGACAATAAAAATGTGATTCCTGATTACCTCTGCATTCAAATTGTAAATGTCCGGGGGCATTTACTATTCCCCATAACTGGTTTTAAATAACATTTTTTTAAATAATAAAAAAATGTAATAAGGTATTCTTTATCCATTATTAGGTTTTTGTTAAAGACCCGAAAACAACTTTTAGATACATCTCTGGATGTATGCATATCTATCTATACAATATACATATATATATATATATATACACACATACATACATACACACATATACTGTATATAGATATAGTGTGTGAAGCTTTTAATAACATCCTAGTCAATTACTTCAAATGCATGTCATGACCCTCTGTTGCACCTGTTAATTAAAATTGCTAATCACAACCAATTATCTTGCCAAGATTTATGGCCAAGTGAAACTGTTTGACCTCTGCTTCATTAAAAGAAAAATGTTTGCTGTCTATTGATGAAGTGCTTAGGCAAAGCTCCGATCTTTTAAGTAGCTGCTAATTGAAAGTGAACAAAAGCTGAAGTCTGGCATATGTGTGGAGGCCTGGAAGACCATTCCTTTTAGTACAGGTGTTTCATGTGCCCTCACAAAGCATTTTGGGAAGGTGGCTGGTGAAAAACAAAGCAAACCTAAAAAATATTGATCACTCTTTTTTCCTAATCATCATTTGTAGAAATACTTTATCTTTTCACAAATGTATATAATACTGTAATTAAAGCGTATCTAAACCCAAAAACAGAAATGTAATCTTATGGAGTTTATGAGTTCTTAGATGTTTTGTATTAGTGTGTTGTGGATTAGTGTTCTATTGCAAACCTTTTTTTTTTGTACTTACTATATATTTTTGGGGGGGAGTTTATTAAAGGACACCAGATTTAGTGATAATTGGGTTTTACTGCCACCTACAGGAGGAATTGGTCACTGGTAAACAAAAAGGTAAGCTAGGAATACCCCCACCCTTTCCATTGGTTTTGTAGAAATACATTAACAGAGTAGATCACAAACGCCAAATGGCCGGAGCTGTGTCTCTTAATAAACTCTAAGAATCGGATTTTACAGTAAGTACAAAAATCTTGTTTTCTTTCTCGTTCAGTGAGGGTCAGAATGCAAAGCCAAATTGTTCATTCAAAAGGAGTCCAAATGGAATGTGAAACAGTAACAAAACATTTACTGGGCCAAATAACAAAACAATAGAACTTGGGGAAGCGGGCAGCTCAAATAAGGCCTGATGGACCTTATGCCTGTGGCTGGCATTTGATAAGGCCAGAACATCTACCTGGTAAAACCTGGAGAATATTTGAACAAAAAATCAGGTGGCTGCTTTGCAAATCTGAGGAATAGTTGCCTGATGCCAAAAAGTCCAAGAAGCACTAACAGACTAAGTCAGTGCTCACTTACAGGAAAGTAACCTGTCTTTAAAGGTGCCCATACACTGTGCGAATTTCAGTCGGTTTTTGAGGAATGGGCAAAATTCTCACAGTGTGTGCCGCTGTCACCACGCTTTCGGCCGGTAGGGGCCGGCAGCCAATGAGCTGCCCGCTCTCGTCGGGTATCTTGAATGCAGCTGGCAGCCAACGTCAAAATACAAAGCAAACAGCGGGATTCCTCGATCGACACACTCCTAAGTGTTGATGGAGGAATCTGCTCTATTTTGTTTGTTCAGCCCGTGGGTTGAACGAGATAAATAGATCAGTGTATGACCACCTTAAGACCATAAGCCTGTATGATGATCTGTCTAAGTCACCATTTACAGGAACCATCAGGAATGACAAAAAAAGAGTCAGTTTTTCTAATAGAAGCAGTGGCTGAGAGGTAAAGCAGCACAGATTAACTACATCCAGGCAGTGAAGGAAAATTTCCTTTTGATGTATTAGAGCCATACAGAAAGAAAGAAGAATTATATCCTGATTGAGGTGACCGAAACCACCTTAGGCAACCTGTATAATCCTACGTGGATCATTTCTAATGGTACCCCAATTGGGGCAGCAAGTAGCAAGGTTTTGCCCCTCGTTTCGTGTGCACAAACGTGGCACCAAAAAAAGTGTCCAGCGTGTCGCATAAAATAGTGCAGGAGCCTTTTTGCCGTTTTTGTCACACATATATGACCCCACTGAAATCCCGGGATGCTCAGGTGTGTACCAGGCCTTGGAGTAAAGGGGAAAGGGAAATGTCCCTGATAAGTTCAAAAGTCCATTTTTTTTAAGTGCCAGCAGAATCAACTTCAAATCTCACGGAGTCACAGGTGCTTACATAGGAGGTGCTAAATCAAAGACACACTGTGGATAATTTTTAACCAAAGAATGTGAGGCTAGTGGTGTTTGATATAAGATCACAAGGGCCATGGTCTGCCTCTTGATGTTACTCAGGCCCATTTACTGATCCAAACCTGATTGTAAAAATTTCAAGATTCTGCCCATGGAGTATTTCCAGGGGTGAAATCTTCTTTCTTTGCACCAGGTGAAGTAGGTCTTCTATGTGCCATCATATTCCTTGCAGGAGGTAGACTCAGTGACTTTTACCTGCATGGGAATTACAGAATCTGAGAGACCTCTGTCTCTTAAAACCTGGGCTTTAACAACCATGCCCATAAAAGCAGTGACTGAAGTGTGGTAAACCAGTCTCTGAGATAGGAGATCCGCTGTATCTGAAAGAGCCCACAGAGTGTCTGCCAGGAGTTTGATCAGCTATGGTGCTGCCTACAGCTCCTCAGGAACAAAACCATCCATCAAGGATTTGTAAGATTCGTCATCAGACAGAGCCTCTGTAACAGAATGGCTTTCCAGTGTCTAATCCCTCCTGTAGATAACCGAGAAGCAAAGAGGGTTTTCACTCCCCTGAAATGTTGTAACATCCTTGAGTTTTTATTGTCCATATTTGAGAGATTTTGTTCTCACTTCCTGACGATTTGATAGGTGTAAAACAATAACATAAGGGGAACTCTGCTAGAAGAGAGCAGACATTAATACAAACTATAGTTTTAGTAGAGTGACAAAGGATTAGAACCTCTTCAGCATTTTGTGGTCTCTGTTCCCACTGGGCAGAATTTCTCTCACTTCCTGCCCAAGTGAGGGGTGTCAAACAAAAGAGGAAATTACAGGTATTTGAAGCCTGACAGTTTTAACTCTTCTGTCCTTGATGCAAAACTAAAAAAATGAAGTGTTGGCTGGAGTTGGGCTTCAAATGGATATTTTTCTAGTGATGTAGATAACAAAAGTAGCTCATAAGATTAGAGATTTGTTCCTTCCCTATCATTGCACTAGGGAAAACATCATCATCATCCTGTATTTATAAGCTATAACATGTCCTTATACTAGTTTGACCTTATGTCCTGTTTTAAACTGGACAATACCGTTACTTCTTCATATTATCCCCGTCCCGTAGTTTCTTTTAAAAAATAAATGTTGTCCCATTTTTCTTCTTAGGAGTGCGCTTTGAGTCTGTGTGCCTCCTTAATGAGATTGGTCGGCCGCATTTATTTAAATGTTAAGACGACTGCAACTGCAGCTAGCTTTAACTTCTACATCTGTGTGGCCAGGCATTCTCATTAATCTCCTGACAAGTCTCCGCCACCGCTCATTATTGCTTCACAGCAGCACTGACTGGGAGGAAGTTACGTATAGGCACACATAGCACACTCTGTGCCTATACGTAACTTCCTCCCAGATAGTGCTGCCACGGAGGAAGAATAAGCGCTGGCAGGGACTTTCAGCAGCCATTTTATATGATCAACAGCAAAGCTGTTATCTCAGCAGGGCAGTGCTCCACAGTGTTAAGTAATCTCAAGGTTAATGGCATAGATCTCTGCTCCTCAGACTGACACAATGGAAGGATATGAGGCATTATGGGAAGGGGGAAAGGTGCAGAAAGAATGCACTGCATTGTATGAGTTCTGTCACTGAAGAATGATTGTTAA
Source organism: Nanorana parkeri (assembly GCF_000935625.1). NCBI lineage: Eukaryota > Metazoa > Chordata > Amphibia > Anura > Dicroglossidae > Nanorana > Nanorana parkeri. Next base: position 15,839 of record NW_017306835.1, read on the forward strand.
TTGTTGAGATGTGCATTTGAATTCGGATGAACGGCCAAATCAACGCATTTCTGTCAATTCGGCAGTTCATCCGAATCCAAATTACTATATACCCGAAGAAGACACACTACCCCCTTGGGTGCACCAAGATGGAGACGCCCATTGTTTCTATGCGCATGTGCATGCGTATGGGTGCACCAGCGGTCAATATGCCCGCCGTACATTTTTTTTTTCAATGTGCAGTTTCAGATTCGGAGGCTCGTTGTCTCCAAATCCGAAACAGCATAATAATTCATTTTGCCTGAAATTTTATGCTGCACACATCTACTATATTGTCAAAACTTTTGTTATCATCCTACTTATTCATGAATACAGAAAATTAAAACCGTTCCATTTTTGCCATCCCAATGTCCCATTTTTGGCTCAAGAAAATATGCTATCCTTTACTCACAAATATCCATAAATGATGCTGTGATAACAAAGAGATCTGGTTTACATTTTCCATTGGAGTCCAGAGAGGTTTAGTTACTTTCTGACTAGATTCTGCATTAAGAGGTATAGGAAATGAATTTGCTCAGAGATCCACATGGTTATTCACTAAAGGGTGAAGAGTTTGGAGAAGGCAGGAGAAGTGAACAATCTAGGCCAAAATGGCTGATTTGGAAAAATTCCCCAATTCAGCTCACTTTCTGGTTCAGCTATATTGGCCTAGATTGTTCACTTCTCCTGCCTTCTCCAAACTCTTCACCCTTTTGTGAATAACCCTGCCAATCTTCTTGATTGTTATTTGCCTATAATTAGGGACAGACTTTATTGGATAATGCATTAGTACAGCATGATTCCTGTGAATAACATCTTCACACCTTTAAACAAATGTATGTATGATTAGGAATACAAGAAAGCAAAAATGTAAAGCTTGTAGTAGAAGCATTGTTGTAACCATAGCAATAAATGCCTTCTCCAGTTTTCTTCTCAGTTCAATTGTGGCTTAAACTGCCTGCAGGCTATAATAGAGTAAGTAGGAACCAACCAGTGTGAGAAAGGGTTACAGGTTCTTATCAGGCTTCCCTTTCTCCTATACTGTACGTGGCCACATAAGCTACAATTCTGGTCACCTCCCCATCACACTGAAACCTGGCGAGATCTTACTTTTACATTTTTAAAATGATCGTTGTATATTATATGCAGCCTACAAATTATAAATCTATATACTGTGTACAAACTGGTTATATCAGTGCAAAAAAAAAAAACAGACCAACACCAAAGTATATAACAAAATATAGACCATATTATATAGTTTGGCATACAAGAAATGTCTCAGCATGTTATTGCTTGAAGCAACAAAATTTGTTCTTGCAGCAGGACAAAGGGGATTCAATTGTGAACCTTTGCACTACACCCCATTTGGCATTAATTTGGAATGCCTTGAACCTTGATATGTTTGTATTTACAACAATAAAGTAGGGTGTAACTCAATAAATTACTAAAATAATTTGTAGAACTTTTTAAATATAAAGAATATGGATGAGTGAAATATGCAAACATATCTCATGTAACTGTCACAGCGCATGTCAAATATGCCACATAGCACATTATATGTAATAAAAAAATAATAAACTTAGCTCATTCCACTACAGCAGCGGCAGGTAAATTGTGTGTATTGTGGTGTGTACAAATAATAGCTATTACATTTGTTTATTATTAATGTTTTTTTCAGATTTCACTGCTTGCTTTTTACAGCTTTTCAAGTTATATTTTGAGTTGTGAGCAAGTATTAAATGTTTTTGCAGGTTTTATTTTGCAATTTAACATTTTGCCTTTTCTAAGCAAACCTTTCTTAGGCTGTCAGAATATACCCAAGCAATTTTAAAGCATAAATGGTTCAAAGTGATTTTCTGTTAGACCTCATGATTCAACAATTCTTGGGGTTTTCAAATATGTATGTAATGGTACAGTTAAGAGACACTAGTAATATAACATAATTTTAAAGCTATGTGCACCTGTGTCCATTTGTCCCCTTCATTCCTTGTTTGGTTAAAAAAAAAAAAGAAAGGAGAGACAAGAAAGAAAAATTGATAAAAAAGAAAACAACAAAAGATAAAACAGAGCAACATACACATTTATGCTCAATGTAGTAGCTCTCTTTCTGTCCCCATAACTGACATTCACAGGCATCGGAAAAGAGAACAGAGACAAGTAATGACGGTACTACTTTTTTTAACTGGTTCCTCTGACATCTGTCCTGGGGAGGGAATATATTATATTACAAAGAGATCCCTTCAGGATCTGTGGAATTATAGTAAAGGAGTTGTTAATGAGCTCTCAAAAGAGACTACCTTCCATGTTTACTAGATATCCAATAGGGGAGGGTGATGGCACCAAATCACTTATAACAGTTGGGGGTGACTCATGTCTTAATAGATGTATTAAGCTCACCATAATGTACGTGCTACAATCTGATAGTACAATCTTTGTGCAAGCTTCTGTGCAAAATGATGCTGTACGAGGCTCTACTAACTATACAATCAATTTATATCTAGTCATATTTGTTGGTAGATCTAAAGGAGATTGTACAGTCTGTCACTAAGTCACTGCTATCAAGGATACTCTCAAAATTAGGTCACCATGGCAAAGGGTGGGACTTCAGGTGTGACAAAAGAGATTTGATCTGATGTTTCAAGTGTCAAAGTCTATTTTGTTGCATACAAGAAGTCAACGCGTTTTAGGGTTTACACACAACTTCATTGTGAGAATAACAAATACAACCATATATGCTGACCCTAGAAGTCAAGCAGAAAAAAATACCAATAGAGTCCTTTAAGGGTACAAGAGCTGTCAGGTGATTTCATTCATTTTGTATTTTGTGTTGACTAAACATAAGCAAACTTGACAGTGAGTGCAACAATATACTCAAAGGGAGACTTGAAGATTTATAGCAAGGCAGAACCAGCATTGCACCTAACCTCTCATATAAGAAAGAATAGCATGATCTTTGTCAATAACCAAAACCTTAAAGTCCATTTCTACCTTACGGATTGTAATTAGGCTGTAATCAGCTCTCCTCCTCCCTGGCATTCATTGTAACATGATCAGTAAATACCAGCTCTGCCTTTGTACACAATACACTGTCTGGGGGAAGTGCCACTATGAATACTAATGAATGGGAGAGCTCAAACAGAGCTTGCAAAACACAGAGGAATTTCCATGAGAATGTTTTCATATACATCAACTGCATATGCCTACGTCATGTACACTTAGGGGGTTATTCACTGGGTAAATAACCGAGCCAAAGTGAAATGCGCCGAATGCTGTTCAGCTAATTACTTCAGCCTTGTACGGCTGATTTTAGCCGTACATCAGCTAAAATCAGCCATGCATCGGCTGCCTTCGGTCAGCCGAACATGCTCTGCATGCTCTTTTAAAAAAATGTAAAAAATAGGAAAATGTTAAAAAATGAAAATATTTTAAAGAAAATAATAATAATAATAAAAAGATGCACGCTGACCCTGGGTTGTATTTTCTTAGGCAGTAAACAAATAAACCCAATTGATTAAAGAAAACATGAACACTATAAAATGGACACAGAAGTGAAGAACATCCACACCATATTGCAAATTTTAACTACAGCTAACTAACTGGACTGAAAAGATTATGGGGCCCCCTTGTGCTCCCCCCATATACATGTATATGGGAATTGGTAGTATAATTTAAAAAGCTAGACTAATTAAGGCGCATTGCAAAGTTAGATAAATGGCAGAATTTTTCTGGTTTGGCTATTCGATTCTGCCAATTATCCTGGGTAAATTGCAGAGAATTAGTAGGAGAATTAACAGGGGAACTGAATAATCTAGGTCAAAGTAGCAGAACCAGAAAATTCTCCCATTTTAGCTCACTTTCCAAATCGTCTATATTGGGCTACATTTTAATGTTCTCCTGCAATTCTCCTACCAATTTACCCTTTAGTAAATAGACCTGTAAAGAACGCACAGTTACATAGTTACATAGTATTTGAGGTTGAATAAAGACATAAGTCCATCAAGTCCAACCTATTGTGTGCGTGTGTGTGTGTATAGGTCCATGAGTGTTCTCATTCTTAAGAGTACCTGTATCCTTGTACATTTCAGTCTCTCAGGAAGTTGTCTAAAAGCTTCTTGAATGATTCCAGACTAATTGCTGAAATTACTGCTTGAGGCAGCGAGTTCCAGGCCCTAACCGTGCGGACTGAGAAGAACCCCCTTCGCCCCTTGTGTTTGAATTTTTTTCCTACCAGTTTTAGGTGGTGTCCTCTAGTCTTTGTTACGGAATTAATCTCAGAGTTTGTTGCTAATGTTGCTATGACTATTGAACATTTTGTACATGCAAATCATGACAGTTCAGTAGTAAATAATGCAGAGTTCAGTAGTAAAGAATGCAGAACGGCCAGGTTCCCTCTGAAGTACCCCACAGGGCATCTCTTTCCAGTATGCAACTTTAAAGAATTAATCTGCATTCACTGGCACTGACTCACTGGAACTGAGAGAGGACGCAGCTCTCCAGGCACCCACAAGTGAAAAGTGGGAGTGGCAACTAGGGGGGGATAGGGTTGCCACCTTTTCTTCAAGCCAAACCCGAACACTGTAGTGGCACATGGCAATTTTTTGGGAGAGTATACAGGAGAGAGCTTGTGGAGAGACAGCCCAGGAGAGAGTGAGGAGAGACAGTCAGGAGAGAGAGAGCGAGGAGAGACCGCAGGGAGAGAGAGCGAGGAGAGACAGCCAGGAGAGAGAGAGACAGCCAGGAGAGAGAGAGGGGAGAGAAAAACCAGGACAGAGAGCAAGGAGAGACAGCCAGGAGAGTACAAGGAGAGACAACCAGGAGAGAGAGTCAATCAGGCTGAATGTCTTTAGCAATGTTTAACAATTCCAGCTGCTGACAAGTGCTGTCTTCATCTGTCTTCATCTCCAGACGCAGCTCCAAACACAGAACCTCCTTCACACTGTGGCTGTAAACAAGAGAGATGTGTGAGAGGGCACAGCATGAAGGACCAGGGGCCTTTTATACTCCCGCCCGGGGCCCCCTCCTGTGGAACACCAGGGCCCATGGCTATTTCCGCCAGTGGTTGCCCCTTTCTGGGTGACATCTTATATCCAGGTTTCAGGTGGCCTGAAAGACGGACACAAGATTGAAGATTGCGACTATGTGGTCGAATCCTGGACAGGTGGCAACCCTAGCCATATAATGGACATGTAGCAGAACCTGGTCTTGCAGGAGGTGTATAGTAAAAACCTAATCTCAGCTGTAAAAGCCTATTGAAGTGTGTTGGGGCAAATATTGATAGTAAATTTTGTGGAATTTGAAGAGTGAAAGGCATATCATTGTGAACTGGGAGGGAAGACATTTGTAAAAAAAAGAGAAATTATTTTGAAATGACAAGAGAGAGAGAAAAAAAATGAATATGAACCGCCACAGCCAAGTCCTCTGCCGTACCAAAGGAAAAGCAATATGCCACTGAGAAGGAGAGTATGTGCACTGGAGATACAAACCCAGGCCATAACAAGGAGCATGGCAGTATATGCAGTTGTCGAACTTTATCCTCCCATCCAGCACCCTCCACAGTGCCAGAACAGCAGGGCCCCTGAGATGTCTGTCTAATTTTGCCGCTGGTTGCCCCTGTCAGGTTAACATCTTGTATCCGGTTTTCAGGTAGCCTGAAACCCAGACACACGATGACACACTATTCAAAACTCAGACTGTCCAGGTAAATTCCAGACAGGTGTCAATCCTGGAATGGAGACCAAGGGGCCCCCTCCTGGCTGCAGGCAGTGCCCGAGTGCCAAAAACGGTCAGTCCGTCCCTGAACACTAATAGTGTACCTTACCACAATGGTATCAGCCCACTGATAATGAAAGCTCAGGTAACTCCCATCAGCTTGCACAGCAGGCACCCCTACCAGATGACACATTTCAGACTTCAGCAGGCATATGGCCACCCAATTTAAAAACACAATTCAGTCAATAATTTTGAATGAATTTGAAAAAATATATTTTGTGACTTTTCTTAGATAACACATAAGAAAACTAAGGGGTCTATTCACGAAGCTGCCGAGGGATCTGGCCGTAGCTTCAGCCGATCCTTCGGCTAGCTTCGGCCCCAGGACCCCTTCGGTTCAGTAGAACCGAGGGGAGTTTTATATATTTGACCAGAGTTCTTTAAAGATTTTCAGCTTTTACATACATTGACTAGAGACCTTTTCAATCAATCCTGCACAACACTAATATTTAAAACTCCTTCTCTCTAAAATAAAATGTGGTAAGATTCAGAGGGCTGCAGTCTATGATAAATTATATTATTTGTCTTTTTAGCATTGAATATATTATCTCATGAGGTTCATTAACCACTTGAAGTCCGCGGTGTTAAACCCCCTTCATGGCCAGGCCATTTTTCAGTATTCAGCGCTGCAGTACTTTGACATTTATTCCGTCATGCAACGCTGTATTGAAACAAATTTTATACCATTTTTCGGGGACAGATAGAGCTTTCTTTTGGTGGTATTTATTCACCACTGGGGTTTTTTTATTTTTTACTATATAACAAAAAAGTACCCTAAATTTTGGAAAAAAAAACTGATGAAAACCTACGAAATGTTTTGAAAAATTTATTATCACCCCAATTTCGAGGTAAAATATAAAAGACGGGGTCACGTCGGGTAAATAGACACCAAACATGTTAAGCTTTAAAATTGCTCGCACAAAAACGGCCACACCCAAAATTGGCCATAGGCGACGCTTTAAAAGCTTTTACCACTCATCAGTTTAGTGTTATCAGTAATTAATATCCCTAAAATGATTGCTCTCATTCCGGTGCACCTGTTGCATGTTTGCAGGTGTAGGTCACAAATAAATTTTTCTTTATTTGTGACAATTTTTTTTAGCTTCTTTATTTTTTATGCTTTCATTTTTTTTTTTACTTTTTTTTTACGCTTAACTTTATTGCTGTCACATAGCGGACTAAGAAATCCCCTATGTGATAGCGAATTCACATGACAGGTCCTCTTTTTGGAGACATCAGGGGTCTCTAAGACCCCTAATGTCACCTAGGGACCCCCAAAGCGTTCTGTAATCGGAGAGTGACACTGAATGCAGGAAGTGATGTAATATACATCACTTCCTGCATTCGGGGACCGAGAAGAGATCAAAGGGAGATTATAGTGTAGCAAGTAAGTTGCGCTCGGTCTAGGTTAATGTGGATTCTAAACATATAAAGAACAATCACTCAGTTCAAAGGAAACCATATACTCTGTGTGAATGCCAGAAATCAATATTTCGGCATGTGATGAGTATATAATGAGTTATCAAATCAAGTTATAAATTATAAAAATAACAAGCACAGCACAGTGTATTAATGTATATATATATATATATATATATATATATACGCTTGAATGTAAACAGCCATCGCTGGCTGTTTACATTGCTAACAGTTCCCCACTTGTGTGTGTGCTGAGCGCCGCACATGAGCTGGGGGAGGGTCAGGACGTCTTAGGTGGAGGTGGTTAAATTAGCTTGTTAAAAACGCAGAGTACGAAGGTCAGCGGTGTGGTGCAGAGTACGGAGGTCAGCGTTGTGGCGCAGAGTATGGAGGTCAGCGGTGTGGCGCAGAGTACGGAGATGTGACACAGAGTACAGGGATGTGACGCAGCATACAGGGGTGTGACGCAGAGTATGGAGATCAGCGCTGTGACACAGAGTACGGAGGTCAGCGGTGGGACACAGAGTACAGGGGTGGGACACAGAGTACAGGGGTGGGACAGAGAGTACAGGGGTGGGACAGAGAGTACAGGGGTGGGACACAGAGTGCAGAGGTGGGACGTAGAGTACAGGGGTGGGACACAGAGTGCAGAGGTGGGACGCAGAGCTTCAGAGACTTAAAGTGCATATAGATTGTCTGATGTTCTAATTAAGGTGCTCTGCCCTCTTCCTCTCCTGGTGGGGGGAGCAGCGATGTTTCCTGTTCTTATGTGAGGCCCCCAGGCCAGCATGATGCCTTCAGCTGCCTTCTTGTTCCCCAGGACCTGCTCCCCTGCTCTCAGCCGGCCAATATCCTCCATACCCATTGCAGCGGGAGTGGGTGGAGGAAGCTGCACTTTTCCGAGGAGCCCGACTATTGAAGCAGGCATTCAGAGGGCAGCTGAGCCAGCTTTTATCCTGCCCGGCCGCTGCAGCTACAGAGCGGCTGGGAGGAGAGAGATGACAGGTGTGATCGCCGCTGTGGCGGCCGTTTAAAGGCTCAGTCCGCCCCTGCATTTTTACGGTAGCATCGGCTCTCCCTGTGATGTAAAAGCGACCCAGCCCCATAGTGGCCGCCTGGGTCACTATGGCAATAGGCTCCGCCACTGGAGGCAAGTTAGACATCTGTGAGGCCCTGTGAGGGTGAGGCCTTAGGGATCTGCCTAACTCACCTAATTATAGAGCCGCCTCTGAACTGCAGCATCCTGAAGCAGGTATTTCAAGGCACGGCGGGTCTGTTCTCTTTGATTGGAGGGAGATCAGAACCCTCCTGCCACTTCATCAGTTTCCCTTGATGTCTCCATAAAGAGGACCTGTCACATCCTCTTTGCTATTACATAGGGTACTAACAAGCCCCCTATGTGATTGCAATAAAGTTAAGTGTAAAAAAAAGTCACATATAAATAAAAAATACAAAAAAATGTTTAAAGCCCTACACACACACAATAGCACAAGTCGAGTGCACATACATGCGAAAATGACAACTGCGCCACATGTGCTACATATAGCTAAAACTAAACTGATGAGCGGTAAAAGCTTTTAAAGTGTCACCTATGGGAAATTTTAGGTATTGTAGTTTTTTGCTATTTCACGGGCGCACACAATTATAAGGCTTGATATATTTGGTGTCTATTTACCCGACGTGACCCCATCTTTTATATTATATTTTAAAAATGGGTATTATATTATGTTTCTGTGCACTAAATTTCATTCTAGTGTATTTCATCATAAAAAATTATTTGTTTGATAAACATTTGCGCAAATAACGATCAACATAAAAAGTTGCAACTAGCATTTTGTTGTTCTATAGGCCCTCTGCTTTCAGAAAATATATAATTGTTTGGGGATTTTAAACTGTTTGCTAGCCAAAAATTCATTTTTTATCACGTGTGTGAAAACATTAAGAAAATGCTACAGAAAAAGCCTTGGAATCTTGTACCCTTTGTTAGAACACAGTCTAGCACATCAAGTTAACATCTGCCATCATAGTACAGATAGAGTTTATCATGGCAAACACAACTCCCCCAGCCCCCTCATAAATATTGCATAGCAAGACAGAACCAAGCAGGATTTTTCAGTCCTGGAGTTTTCAAAAAAGAGGATTTTAAAGGGTAAGTAGCAATTTTTATATATGGTATGCTATGTGAATGAGGGATACGTTCGGACTACCCCTTACCAGCCCCTGCTATTTCACAGACCAGTGCCATAAACCCTACTGGCTAAGGAGGTTTAGTCCTGGAATGTTGAATGGCAGTACTGAGAGCTAGCAAGTGTTCTGCTAGGTCTGTTCTTGTTGTTCTTTCATGTAAGGAATGTGTTTAATAACCTGTAACATAATGAGGGGAATTTACTAAGATTGGAGCAGACAAAACCTGGAGCAACCAATGCATTTCTATCTTTTATATTCATAACTCAAAGTAGACCTAAAGCCAAAACTTTTTTTAGTTTCAGATAAAGTAGGAGAGGGTTATAATCTCTGAAAGCTTTTTTTGCCATATGTGTCCCATTGGGGAGATTATCTTACACTTTCTGTCCCATAGCCACAACAGGAAATCCCTCAAAATAGAAGAAAATCCCTGGTGGCCAGCAGAGTCACCAGAACCAGTGTCTCCACTGGAAGATTTCCTTTCTATTTCTATTCTGGTGGCAACCCAAAATGTGGGACTTTCTTTTATTTTGGCTTTCAGTGATAACGGTCACCAGGACAAACAGAGAGAGTGAATCTCCCTAACGGGGACACAAACAGCAAAAAAATCTGAAAGGTATTCTAATCCCTCTCCACTCTATCCAAAACCAAAAAACGTTTTGGCTTCAGTTGCACTTTAACTGAACAAGCTGAAGATAGAAGCTGATTAGTTGCCATACACCGCTTCTGCAGATTATGTCTGGTCTGGTTTAGTAAATTCCTCCCAATGTATTTTTTTTTCCATCACTTTTTCACATTCTTGTCTTTTTGTATACTTTCTTTATGGATAGACAATACTATCTAAATGTACTACATTTAACTATCTTCAGTTACTGTTATCAATTGCTAGTTTGGGATTCAATAGCTTTAATTTATGGTGTCTAATCTTATGCATTGTTCTTATGTGTAGGTTACACGCTACAAGAAATATTTTTAATAAGTCTTTCCAGTGGCGTCATGAGGCCAGGTGACAACTGGAGTGGAGACCAGGTGACACCCCACCGTGACGTCATCGTGCATGCGCGTGACGTTTCCACGCACTGCGCGATGACATCATCACGCATGCGTGGTCATCTTATTGACACCTGCCGGTGGCCATCTTGGTGATGGACGCCGGCGGAGAGTCAGAGGAGTGGACGTTCACCCGGCGGGATGAGGTATGCCGTCGGGTTCCCTTCTCTCTCCTGACACCGTCGGGCTCTCCGTCAATGACCGAGTACCCGACTTTTCAGAGGGGGTGACACCAAAATGACGCCACTGAGTATATCTCGTTCTAAAGGGGCACTGTCAATAGCAGGCACCTATAGCTACTTGCACAAGGTCCACTGTAGAGCATCCCAAGACTACTAAAACCCAGGTCACTCTTTGATTTAACTACAGACAAAGCTTCCTGGTTTCTGGCTATGGCCATGCCCCCTCCCCACCGTATCTGTCTAACTATTGGCTCATCAATGTGATAGGCTGCCCAACAAACCAACAATAATGGAAATAGGCTGGAAAAGGCGGGAACCAGCTACAACAACTAAGATCCAGTACAGTGCACCCCAGGTTTTAGGGTTGTTGGGGCTCTCTGCAGGGGATAAGAGTCAGTGTGCAGTCACATGGAGGTGTTTGCAATTAACCTTGAGCGTCATTTTAGAAATATTTTTTCTCCCACCGTATCATTTAAAGCTGTTGTTCACAGCAGCACAATGGCTAACAAATCTCACTAGAGCATAACCCACTGACTGCTATAGATACAAGCTGTGGGGAAACTCTCATGTTCCCTGTTCCCAGTAGTTGCGAAGGCTTTGTAATCTTTGTAAACATTCATTGCATAAGGCTAAATGTGATATTAACTAATATACTATAGCTCAAATTTTTTGTAGAGCCCTCACACCTTTGTTACTTACAGAGTTGTAATGACTGTTCCCTTATGTCTAATGCAGTGATCGTGACTAAACTCCCCTCAATCTATTCCATGGCTTGGATGTGTACATCTAAGCCATGGAGTAGATTACAGCTGCTGTGTCCACTGAGCAATGATGTCATTAGCTACAACATCAATGTTCATGCAGAATTCCAGTAGATTACGCCAATCTCCTGCTGGTATCACTTGTACAAGGTGTTAAAGTAGATAATTAGGTTGTTGTACAGTGTGCTTAAGAGCCATAGCTGTGACTATTCCACCCCTTGTTCTTAGGTCATTAGGCACGGACATAGTTGTTATAGCATTATGGGGAAGGCATTATGGGGCCCTCTGATTTCCAGCATGTCTCTTAGAGACTGTCCCCTATGTGATACTCAAATAATATTTAATGGTATAGCTTGCTAAGTGCTTTCACATTGAAATGATAGAATGGTTTATACGTGCCTTTATAATAAAAAAAAAACGTTATTTGCAAATGCTTTTGCAGCCAAATTAATCATTACTGAGCTGAAAGGTGTGGGGACACTTTTAATGCTGAGCCTCATATCAGTCATATGATCTATAGGTATGTCTTTGGTTAATATTTATCCTCTGAAACACTACAGCAGTGACATTGATATAAATGCAGATTGCAATGTGTTAATTATACATGATTAAATGACAGCGTTCACAGTATATAGAATGGATCGCATGCACTGGCGGAACTATCAGGGTCGCAGCAGTTGTAATTGCGACCGGGCCCTGACGTTCCGCCTGTTGAGGGGGGCCCAGAGAGGAAGGAGAGGGCACAAAGCTTCCTCACGCTGTCCCCCCCTTCCGGTTAGTGCTGATCCCTCCCCCGCCGTGCTCTGAATGTACGGGCGGCAGTGCTGGGAAGGAGAGGAGGCTGTGCCTGTCACTTGGCTGCCTGGCGGGCTCCGACACAGCAGGCACCACCAGGCAGCACATTCTTCTGTTGGGAGAGGACGCACCTTCTCTACTCAGTCCCGCCCCCTGGCCGCCAAGGAGGAAGCAGCTGTGCCCGCTGCAGGAGTCCGGATAAGGCCAATGTGGTAGAATGTGGGGGCTCGCGGGGAAGGGCGTTGGGTAAGAAGCTGTCATTATTATTTACATTATAATGTATTGCTGGGACTTGTAGTCCTACATACCTGGTGGTATTCTGCATTGCCGTAATATGATTATATAGCAATGCAGAATAGCTCCAACTATGCAGGACTACAAGTCCCAGCAATACATTATATTATTAAGTAGGAATGCGCCAGTGCCAATACTGGCCATTTGCAAGTACTTATGAAAATGCCCCGATACTACGCACAGGCAAAATTACTATTTTTTCTGAGCGCACTGGAACTGCAGGCATTGATTTGCCATGCGTTCCGGTGCAGGCGATCGCACTGCGGCCGGGGGGCGTGCCTGTGGAGCCATTGACTTTAATGCACCACCACGCCCCCTCCAACCCCAGAAAGCAGTGAGCTGGCCGGGATGCGATCCAGTGTGTTCCAGCACCAAATCAGGCCAGAATGCACTGGAGCTGGTGTGAACTAGCCCTGAAAGTTATAACATACATACTATTTATTTAAAGGAGAACTATGGGGTTAAGTCTGTTCCCCATAGTTATCCTTAGGGTAACGGGAGGACACAAACTAGCGTCCTCCCGTCACCCTAGGCTCAGTATACAGTATACAGCTCGCAGTATACTGAGACACCGCAGAATACCGCGAGCTGCTGCTCGCGTTATACTGAGACGCTGAAGCGGATCCCGACAATTGTGCCGGGATCTGGCCAGCTGCGTGACTGACAGCTGGCCCTGCCTATCTAGAGGCAGAGTCAGCTGTACCCGCCCCCTCCGTCCATTCCACCAGTCAGCGCCGGCGGATCGGAGCGGGGAGGGGGGAATCCAGCCCCTCCCGTGTCACTGCAGAGAGCCGTGACAGGATCGAGAGGTGAGCGAACGCCTGTTCGCTCACCTCCCGATCTACTGAGCCGACCTGTGATAGTTACATAGTATTTGAGGTTGAATAAAGACATTAGTCCATCAAGTCCAACCTATTAGGATCTCATTCTAGGAGTACCTGTACCCCTGTATATTACGGTCCCTTAAGAAATCGTCCAAAAGTTTCTTGAACAATTCCACATTATTTGCTGAAATCACCGCCTGTGGCAGTGAGTTCCAGACCCTAACTGATCTTACTGTGAAGAACCCCCTTCGCCCCTTGTGCTGGAATTTTTTTTCCACCAATTTTAGGTGATGGCCTCTAGTTTTTGTAACGGAGTTAATTTTAAACAGTTTATCGCTAATGTTGCTACCACCATTAAACATTTTGTACATGGAAATCATATCCCCCCTTAATCTCCTCACCTCTAATGTGAACATGTTTAAATTTAGTAGCCTCGTCTCGTAGCTCTGGTCCTCCATACCCCTAATTAGTTTGGTTGCCCTTCGCTGGACTTTTTCCAACTCAAGGACATCTTTTCTTAGTACTGGTGACCAGAACTGGACCGCGTACTCCAGATGAGGTCGAACCAATGATCTATAAAGTGGCAAAATTATAGACTTGTCCCTGCAATACATCCCCTTTTTAATACAGGACAAGACCCTGCTAGCTTTGTTTACAGCAGCCTGGCACTGCAAACTACCTTTCAGTTTGTGGTCTACAATGACCCCCAAATCCTTCTCCATTTCTGACTTCCCCAGCGGCATACCCATAATTGTATAACCCATTTGTTTATTTTTAATTCCAAAGTGCATTACTTTGCATTTATCGACATTAAACCTCATCTGCCACATTAATGCCCACTCCCCTATTTTATCCAGGTCCTCCTGTAATGTTATAGTGTCTAAGTCCGTGTCTATTACCCTCCCTATTTTGGTGTCATCCGCAAACACGGAAATATCGCTGTTAACACCCTCCCCGATGTCATTAATAAATAAGTTGAACAATATGGGACCCAGCACAGAACCCTGAGGCACACCGCTCATTACACTAGCCCAGTCTGAAAAGGTGCCATTTACAGATACCCTCTGGACACGTTCCCGTAGCCAGTTCTCTATCCACGTACACACCACCTCATCTATGCCCATAGCCCTCACCTCATAATTCTCCTTTAACCACTTGCTGACTGGGGTGTTTACACCCCCTTCCTGTCCAGGCCATTTTTCAGTATTCAGCGCTGCGGTACTTTGATTGACATTTATTCCATCATGCAACGTTTTACTGAAATGAATTTTATACCATTTTTTGAGGACACATAGAGCTTTCTTTTGGTGGTATTTAATCACCACTGGGGTTTTTTTTATTTTTTTATATATAACAAAAAAAGTACCGAATATTTTTTAAAAATGGTTTTCCCTTTATTATTTTAGAAAACAATTATTTTTACCCAAATTTTTGGTAAAATATAAAAGGCGGGATCACGTCGGGTAAATAAACACCAAACATGTCAAGCCTTAAAATTGCGCGCGCCCGCGAAATCGCAAAAAAACCACCATAGCCAAAATTTGCCATAGGCGACGCTTTAAAAGGTTTTACCACTGATCAGTTTAGTGTTATCAGTGATTAATGGCCCAAAAATTATTGCTCTTATTGCGACGTTCGCTGTGATATGTAACACGTGTTGCATAATTGGAGCAATCGCCGTTTTTGCGCGTAGGTGCATGTAACGCATTTTTGCGCATCTATGTGGGGGTGGGGGACTTTTAAAAAATGTTGTGGGTTTTTTTTGTTTTGTGTGTGTAAATTTGTATTTATTTTGTGAGCATTTTTTTTTGTACTTTTTTTTTTACACTTAACTTTATTGTTATCACATAGGGTGCTTCTATGTGATAACAAATTACAGTTACAGGTCCCCTTTATGGATACATCAGGGGTCTCTAAGACCCCTAATGTCACCTAGGGACCCCCAGAGAAGCTGATGCAGCACAGATCTGCTTCATCAGCTTCTCTCCGGTTTCTGTACCGGAAAGTGACAGAGGAATGCGGAAGTGATGTAATATACATCACTTCCTGCATTCAGAGACCGGGAGGAGAGCGGGGGGAGATCGCGGACTGATCTCCCTACGTTCTCAGTGAACGGAGCCATATTGCCCGGGACGGATGGACGCCCGGGATCGTGGGGACGGCGGCGGAAGCGACGGTGACCAGAGGTAAGGAGAAGGAGGAAGAAGGGGGGCGTGGGCGCACCCTCATTTGAATCATACAAGCGATCGGGTGTCTTTACAGGCGCCGCACCGTTTGTATGTAAACAGCCATCACTGGCCATTTAAAATCCTGGCGGGGGAGGGGGGCGGCGTGGGCACGAAGGAGGTCTAAAGACACCCACCCGCATCCAGGAGACTGCCGTCCGGTGAGCGGGAAGTGGTTAATAGAGAGAAACAAAATGGTTTCTTGCACCGGGGCCCTGGGGTTTCTAGTTACGCCTGATCGCATGGGCTTTTTATGGCCATAGATATACTGTATATTCTGCAGGGGATGATGATGATGATAGTACTTTATTTTTAACTTCTGCACACAAATAAAATTGTTGGTCTCTTAATAGGTGCTTTTTCAACCACCTATTAAGATTTCAAATGCAAGTATATCCCAAATAATGACAGAAGTATACAGGTGAAACTCGAATAATTAGAATATCGTGCAAAGTTCATTTATTTCACTAATGCAACTTAAAAGGTGAAACTAATATATGAGATAGACTCATTACATGCAAAGCAAGATAATTCAAGCCGTGATTTGTCATAATTGTGATGATTATGGCTTACAGCTCATGAAAACCCCAAGAACCCCAAATCCACAACCTGAAAAAAGTAGATTATTACATGCAATCAATAAAACAAGGATTGTACATAGAACAATATCGGACCTCTGAAAAGTACAAGCATGCATATGTACTCAGTACTTGGTTTACTCAGTTACATACTAAGGTTATTTTTATGGCTATGAGGTTGTGCTTGGCATACTACTGGCCAGCAAATGACATGGCTATGAAAAGTAAATGTATCTATGGTTAAGGTTATTTAAGCTCACTACTGTTACATGTTTGCTTCATTGAATCTCTAAATAATCGAACAATTCACATGAAATTATGTACAGATCATTAAAGTGTGCCAGATTGATCGCAATGCGTCATCTATATTTAGTGCTTAAAGAAAAAAAATCCAAAAGTAATCAAACACCATTGCAGCCCCTTAACTTTTAAAATTGAAACATTATTATTTTACAAGTTGTTTTCTAGTACTGTATCCTATTTGTCACCAGCTGTTTTTTTGATTTGTGGTTATATAATTTAACAAAAAAAATAAACAAGCCATATTTAAATGAAATAAGCCATAAGCACAAAGCATTGTCTTTCACATCATTTGAGGGTTATCTCTAGCTGACCCCATCACCTGTCTAGATGTTTATCAAATTACTCCGAACCATACCGAAGGCCTTCCTCACTAAATCCAGAACAGGGCAAATACAGCTATTGCTGTAAACATAAAGATTTGACATAATATGGCATAAAATATACAAGACCGTGTCCAGAAAATATAACATAGATTTTCATTTTTATGCCTCTGCAAAGATATTTCCCACTTGCTATGAAAGGTAACAAAGTAATTTCTACATTCACATCATATACTCAAGGTAAACAATCTCAGGATAGACGTAGCAATGATGTCTCTATTGACAGAGTTTAAAAAGAGCTCAGTGACCTTGCTTAATTAGCCATGTAATAAAGCAGAACTAAAAGAGCCTATTCCCACAAAACACAGCTCAGCAGCTCTCCACCCCCTGCTTGTCAAAGAAGCCATGAATAGGAAGTCAGCAGCAGCAGCAATGCAGAGTGCGACCACTTAGCATTGTACCCCCTTCTTTTCCATATACTTGGAGAAAAGATTAACAAAGAAATCCAACTGCTGATTAGAAAGCTTTCCTTTAATACAGGAGCTCTATGGTTAATACCACGTCTATTGTTTCCTTTATTTCATTTGTATATATTTTTTTTTTACTATGGTGTGTGCGTATTTAAAAAAAAAAATACTGCTCAGAATATGCAAGTCTGCTTTAAAACCAATTTACAGGAATCAGAATATCATATCAATTTTAGTTTATCCAGACACACTTACAAATTCTATCCCGACACTTATAAATCATGCTAATTCGGACTTTTGTATATGATAACAACAGATAATTGTGTATCAGTAGTAGCTGACAAATATTAGAGGTTTTTTTTTTTTTTTCTGAAATAAAATATTAGTTATCAGCAAAGTGTAGAAGAAGTATTGGAATGAATACCATCCTGCTACTTCTTTCAAAAATTATGCAAATTCTGTGGGGGTTTTTGGCACTAATCTGCTTATTTTGTATCTTGGGGAAAAAATATGTTAATCACACATCATCATGAAAGTATGAATAAATACATCCATGATCTTTATGAAATAGTAAATGATATGCAATTGTAAAATGTCTATTATTTGGAATTGGTTATTTATAAACAAAGTGTGATTCAGTCTTTAGTAACATATGAGCCATATTTATACATAAAAATGTTTCCCAAACTCGTGTTTGGATAATCAAAGCACTGTTAGCCTAAAGTGTAACCATTTCATGTCCCATACTTAGACGGTAAGCTTTCTCAGACAGGCTTCAGACTTATCAAAAATTTCTAAAAGCATGTACTGCAGAAGAAATTCATGTAGTGTGGAGTTCTCTACAGTGCTCCGAAGTTAAATTTGCAGAACGCATTAGACTTCCAACCAAATAAAGGTTAAAGCATACACTACATAAATGTCCTTATATAATGTTATGTGTATATATATATATATATATGTGTTTGTGTGTGTGTGTAAATCTTGTATGAAAACATTTATAAATAGACCCCTTACATATAAATATTATATAAATCAGTCCTGCTTTTTTTAATTCCTGCTACCTTTGTTCAGTAATCAGCTATGGAGAGTGAACAGTTTTAGAAACTTCTATTTTCATTTCTGACCCTATAGCAAAAAGCTGCATGGAGTTTAGAGCTCTCAGTACTTGCCTGTGCGTGGACAGAAAAAATGTTATTCATAAAGGTCGTGCCCATTTTAAAACTAGTAGTAAAGATGTAATTATTTCACATTCGGACACAAACAGGGTCAACAAAAGCATATGGCTTTATTTTAATAGTAAACTGCTGCACATCCAAATACTATTATTCTTTTTCTTGGGGAATGATTGCCTTCAGTTAAATATTGAGATTCGCTTAGTATACTAATAGTATTATGGAATTTATTTAACAATGCCCATAGATTTTAGTGTGGTTATGTCCTGTCACCTTCATGCATACCTTACATATTTGAAACAATTACTTGCATAGATGTTTCTATATCTGTAAGACCTGCAGCTAGGAAACACAATAGCTGTCCAATGAATGCAAAAATACCTCTGTAATAAAACACATAAACTAACAAGTGTACTATGCTTCTTAAGTCTACTTGAGATTTCAGTTGTTTCTTCCTATAGCACAAAGCATGGAGAATAGGGCCCTCTGCTGGCCAAACATAAACATGCCATCAATCATCAGAATTGAGGAAAACTACTTTGAACTTGGTTGCAGGGAATAAGAAGTGATCGATAACATTAAAGTGACACTAAACGCAGGAGTTAAAAATTAAAACTACCCTAACTATTAAAAAAGTATCTTATTTGTGTATCACTTGGCTGTAGATACTCAGAGCATCTCTGAATTGGTGCTGACACTGTCCTTCCTTCTGGATGATTTGAGGATCTACAGTCAAGTGATATACAAATAAGATACATTTTTGTTAATAGGGTATTTTAAGGCATTTTAAAGATTTAACTCAGCTGTTTAGTATCAGTTTAACTATGAAGCCATATGCACCTTGTGAAGTGTGGAAATAGTTCTGTTGTTTGAGTAATAAATTAGATGATTTTGCCAAACTGGAGATTGGTTAGCCTTACTAGAGAAGAAAGGAACCAACTTCCTTGGTAAATAATTGTTAAATCAAACTGCAAAATAGTGTTTGACATTATTAACCAGTTTTAACCCATTTTAATATATTGTTATCCTTCAGCTTTCCTATACTGTTTCTATACTGTAAAGATGTATGTGTGATTCAGACATTGCTCTATCAAATCCCCTAAACCTAAATGACTTTTTGAAGTTAAGTAAATCTAAGTACAGGTCTCTATTTGTATCACAAATTCAAAAATGCAAGGTTGTTTGAAGAGATGAAGAATCATCCTTGTGCCCTGACAGCCTACTCTGCAAAAGCCATGGTTTTCATGCTTTGCACTATCAGAGGTTTACAAACATGGAACAACTGCATGCAAATAAGTAAATGGCTCTACATTTTAGGTTGCATCTGCACTTTAAACCAGAACAGTTGACCACCAAATAAATACTTTGAGTGATTCTATTCAAAAAGGAAGAAACCCTTTGTTTTTGATTACATGTGATTATGTAAATAGCTTTTTAAAGAAGACTTATTACTAGTATTACCTATAGGCACCCTGCAGCAGATATTTCCCTAATGCTGACTCACCATGTCTTTTTCAGCACTGTGTTTCTGTGTGGAGGCGACCATCTTGGTAGAAGAAGCAGGGCTTTGCTCCCCATGTCAGAACTGTCCCCCTGGTGACTGGTGATCTAATAACTGGTGGGTGAGTATTCAAAAAGATGCAGAGGGGGTTGAGGAATACAGATTCACAAGACGATTTATATGGAAACAGGGAGATGCTTGCAGTGAAAGTGATCAGGCACAGCTTTCTCTCCAGCAAGCCCTCTGGAGCAGCACAGTAGTCATATCACCAAATCTCACCCTGAATTAGTGACACTAGCACTAGCACTAGCAATACCTTGGATGATCTCACACTGCAGATATACAGCTATGAGGCTACAAAACAAGACCTGGCCGAATGTCAGGACGTGCACTTCTATTTTTCAGGTGGATGTCAGGACAAAAAGTACCTATTTAGGGTGCCGCTTCAACATAATTAAAGCTAAACTGCAATTAGATATTTTTTTTTAAAAGACACATTGATGCAGCTCTGTAATCATTCACCATGTAAATCATCTAATACAGGGGTGCCCACAATTTTTTGTGTTGAGATCTACTTTTCAAATGATGAGCTACATGAGATCTACCAACGAAAAAAAAAAACCTCCCTTGGTCTCTCTCCCTTGGCTCTCTCACCTCACTCTCCTGGCTGTCTCTTGCTGTATTTTGCAAACAGTGTAGTGCAACAGGCTGTGTAAACTAATATTCTTTGATGTAATACATAGCACTTCAACCACCAGTGTCCACCAGAAAGGTGTCAGGGAGCTTGGCTCAGCAGACTCAGGCTAATAGGTAATCATGTGTGTGCAGCTAAATAAATATACCAAAATGGCATAAAGGGGCCGCCATTCACACCCTTCGTGATCTACCAGCATCAGCTTTGAGAGCAACTGGTAGATCACGATCTACCGAATGGGCACCCCTGATCTAATACATCCTTAAATTTATTTTTAAGATACAACCAGTGTACCTTTATTTAATGTGGTATCAGTCTTATGCAGTACCTGTACAGCAGAGCTTGGGGGAGGGAGAAGAAGCAGCACAAGGCATTACCTAATTATTGATGCTGTTGTGTTTTGTGTGTTGTGTTTTTTGTGTATGTTTAGGTTTTTTTTTTACTCGTCAATTTTAAATATAAAGTTAATTTTAAGAAAATTATTGCTTAAGAAGCAAATTTCAGTTGCATTGATAAATCATGTTTTTATAGCTGATTCTGTGAAACTCAAATGTACTTTCACATCAGACATAAAATATAAAATATCTTTAAAAACGATTTGTAAGTCTGCATAGGAATGGGGACGATTCTAGGCAAAAATCATAATCTCGGTATCTAAATTATATGCCAAAATGTATATTTTACCCTAATCATATAGTGTCAAGCATCCTATTATGCACAGCTTAACACCCTTTTTCTTCATGGTACTCACTCATCTGATGGTTGACTATAGGAACAAATGGCTGAAAAAATTATATTTTCTTAGTCATGTCTCTTTAAAGGGATACATAAGCAGAAGGAAGTTTTTTTTCTTTTTTATATTTGCTTCAAATTATTCTTTTAAAACATTTCCGTCTTTCTATACAAGCAAAACAAAATGTTACAGTAGTGTGTGTGTTTTAAAGCAGGCTT
The DNA here is from genome assembly GCF_000935625.1 of Nanorana parkeri. Lineage (NCBI taxonomy): Eukaryota > Metazoa > Chordata > Amphibia > Anura > Dicroglossidae > Nanorana > Nanorana parkeri. Next base: position 37,346 of record NW_017306835.1, read on the forward strand.
GTCCTCATTTTATTTTTATAGTGCCAGTGCATCCAAAAGTGGATTTACATTTAAATTTTTGGTAGATGCTAGAGGTAACCCGTCGGACTTTTTGAGATGTCTGCATTTGAGTTCCCACATTTTCTGTCAGATCTTTTTCTTTTACATTGCACTGGAAAAAAAACACCATAAAACAAGTACAGAAACAGGATTGCAATGTAATATAAGGCAATATAGACAAAAATCCTACCTTTAAAGTTTACCTTTCGGACCATGTTCAGGGTGTAACATGAAACGTGGTTATATTGCCAGCCCCTAACCGTCAGCCTGCACCACTTACCTGAATAGTTGGGTTCTTCTCCCCACAGGCTGCTGTTCTCTTTTGTGTCTGGTGCGACTGTGTATGGCTCCATCCCCACAGCCATATCATCTATTAACAGATCTATTTCAGGATCTGTGAATGGAAAAACTTCAAGTCCCGTTTGCCACTGCAGCAGAGGAACTTGTAGTTCTTAATTGAATACATGTGCGGTGATGTTCTTCCTGACAGAATCTGAAGGAGCTAGAGCATTGCACACACAATCCACTGATCATAGTTGCAATGGTTTACTGGCTCCAATGCAAAAAAAATAATGTACATTTAATTTTTTTAAAAGTGGACTATGCCATTTAGCAAGCATAAGTTTGACACGTGGAAACTGTGGGAGAATGCCAGAGAAAAATAGGTCAGAGAGTCTGACACTGTCTCGGATTTGCATCAGCAGTCCTCCTGTGCAAAGGATGGAAAACTCTTGTAAATCAAACTTGACAGAGGTAGGGATGCACCGATACTAGCCCGATACTTCCCAACCAATCAGAATTGAGCTGGCCAAACAGCATGGAGCCTGCTTCCAGGCCAATCAGGAAGCTGGGCAGGGGGTAATGACCCGCCTCCTGGCTCCTGGCTTCCTCATTGGCCAGGAAGCCAGCTTCCTGCCCAATCAGAATTGAGCCGACCAATCAGGAAGCCGGGCGGTGGGTGATGACCCGCTTCCCGGCCACTCAGCATGAGTAGGCTTCTCGGCTAATCAGGGAGCTGGGCGGCAGGTAACAATAATGCTCCTGGAAGTACCGGTATTGGTATTCAATATCAGCGAGTACCAAAAGATAAATATCGGTACTCGTACTCGTTACTGAAAATCCAGTATTGGTACATCCCTAGAGAGAAGGAAGCAAACCTACACTGTTACTCATTCATGCTCTTCAAACAGGGTTGTTACAGATTCCCTGCACTGGTGTGAACTCACTTGTTTTTATTATCAGTTCTGTAACAGCCATCAGAGCCATGTAGATGACTTCTGTTCCTATAAAGCTAAGTTAGGGTTCTGTCAAAAAATGTAGGATCAAAGGTAATTCAGAAATATGGGGCCCAGATAAAGACATAGTGCAGTTTTAGGGTGCCATAAAAATATGTCAGCATCTAATGTCAGAACCCGGTGTTAGTGAATGTATAATGGAAACTCTAATGGCAACTAGACATCCTCTTAAAGTGTATTTCCATTTACGCAGCCAAATTGGGATAACACCTTTTTGATATTTGTTACATGTTCCCATTCACAGAGCATAAGCTAAACATTTTACAAAATGCTTTTTGCAGTTTAAAATGCTTTTACTTGGGTTGGGGTTTTAAGGGTTAAAATTTCTTCTTGCTTCTCCTTATTTGAAATGTTAGGAGGGGTGAATGGTTTGAGGTGGCTTGTCCATTGTATGTTAATGAAGCTCATCAGAAAAACACAATGCTCAAATGTCAGTTCCAAGTCTTTCTATAAGGACAGATCACTGTTAAGGGGCAGAAAGAAACCTGAAATCAGCCACCTTGCCTGCTGTAACAAAACATCTAAAATGGTATATTATTTTTTAGTATCCTGTGTGAATAGGAATACATAAAAAAAGTATAGAGGGGTTTTCTCAAATTTGACTGCAAAAGTGGAAATATGCTTTAAGGTATCTGTGGTCATCCATTCAATGAAGATTCCAACATGTGTGCTGGAGTCTACACATCTGAGCATTTCAGGATCAGTTGTAAAGATCTCCTACACTTTACAAGAGGATGACATGGTTTATTCAACATTATGGGCTGCCACGTCTAGCAAGTTGTTATTCTGAAGCTACAGTATAGTTTGCAACACAGCTACTGCTTCCACTTATACTGCAAGGTCAACCAAGAAACGTATGCTTTGCTGGGTTTGGGTCCGAAGTCAACCATCCAATTAATTGTGCCCTGAATCTAATTTATTTATCCTGAAGACCTTTCTTGGCCAACTTCACCCTGAGGTGAGTGTTTTAAAGTGTTAGGTAATCCATGGTCCTACTGTGGGATTATTATGGATTGAATTCACCCTGCAGTGACTGGAATAGCCCTGTGAACTGCATGCTGTTGGACTCAATGAGACCCGCCTGGTTTTTCAACAAATGTATGTACTCTTGAATTTCCACCACACACAAAAAGTCAGATTCCAGGGAACAGTCAGTATTAATAACCATATGAATATAATATACATTTATATGGTAGCAAAGTAGACAACTATTATTATTTTTGTTGGATTACTGCAAAGCAAATACAGTTCACTGAAACTGCAAAGTATGTCTGTAGTGTTAAATTAAAAAACACAAAGGGGTTGATTTACTAACCTTATAAACACACCACGAACAAGTATACACCTCTGTAGTGTGTTCCCTCCCAGCATGATCTACGGGTGGAATCTAAACACCTTTGTAGTGTGTACACACCCAGCAGGTGTGTTGTGCAAAGCCAAGCATGAATTGCAAGGTGATGTTGTGTAAATCAGCTCTATGTTGTGTTGCTTGCGTTGATGAATGCAGGAATGTAAATGCATGAGCTAACCATTTTTGTCTAAACTGTGAAGCAACATTATATATGCATCATGTGCATGATTTTTCCATATATGGCATTAGTGGAAATATGCTTTTAGAGACTTTTTGGTTGATAAATACGTTTTGCTGTGTGAAAATCACATGCACCTGGTGCGTGCGTGTGTTTAGGTTAGTAAATCACCCCCAAAGTCTCTGAAACCCACCTCATGCATGAAACATTAATAGTTTTAACAATAATTTAATTTGTTTTTCTGAGTAGTAATTCATTTTTTATCTAAAACCCTGTTTTGGATTTTATTACATGTGGCGCAATAGTCACATCTACCAACTGAATCTCTTAGATTTAAACTTTTATTTGTCAAATCAACAAAAGAAGATTTCTGTCTGCCAAATATTTGGTGCATGGACGATAGTCTCATCGGGCAAATTGTCATGGGTAACAGGGTCCTGCGACTTTTATACTTTTGTATTCAAGTCTGATGTCCAGGCAAGGAGATAGGGAAACACAAATTCATGCAGTTATCTAAAAAAAAATATCAAATGGATCTTATATGCAACTAGAATAATATTTGTCTTGATATCAGTGTCCTGCCATAACCTGCATAGAAGCATCAAGACTGGAAGAGGGAAGAGCAGGATTTCTGAATCAATCAAACTCTTCTGCTGGGCATATGTAAAGGAGAAGAGATCAGAGTGAGTTGACCTCATCAGTATGCTGTTTTTTAATAGTTCACTCAGCTGGCTGTGAGTATGTTTTGATCTTGTGTTCTTGATTAAGCTGTGCTGTTACAGTGACGGTTGAGAATCTAGCTGTACTACCTGGCAAGGGTGCCTGGATCACAAAACTGGCTGCACAGTAGTTCTACAAAACATATGCGTATTTCTCTGTAACCAGAGGCAATCAACCACCACTCAGTAATGCCCTAATTCTGTCCATTTTTAAAACTATTGGCTAGTGGATCTAAGGCAGGGGTGGGCAAACGCCGGCCCTCCAGAATTACAAATCCCATGAGGCACTGCAAGATTCTCACAGCCACAGGCATGACTCCCAGAGACAAATGCATCATGGGATTTGTAGTTTCACTACAGCTGGAGGTCCGGAGTTTGCCCACCCCTGATCTAAGGCCAACTTTTATATCACTTATTGGTGGCTAAGTGGTTAGCACTTCTGCCTTGCAGCAGTGGGGTCCCAATCAGGACACACTCTACAAGAAGTTTACATGTTCTCCCTGTGCTTGTGTGGGTTTCCTCCGGGTCCTCCGGTTTCCTACTGCACTCCAAAGACATGCTGGAAGGTTAATTGGCTCTTGTCCTAATTGGCCCTCGTATGTGTGTGCATTAGGGACCTTAGATTGTAAGCTCCTTGAGCACCGGGACCGATGTCAATGTGCAGTATGTAAAGCGCTACGTAAATTTTCAGTGCTACATAAATAAAATAAACACTGAAGCCAAGGAAGTGTAATTGTTTCTGTGCGGAAAAGAGAGTATTGTTGCTATGCAAACAGCTCCACTGTCCTTCGCACTATATGTTTTTAAAATAAAGTTATTTTTTTCAAATATCTGGGAGAAGCATTTTATGGTCATAAATCTGCACTACATTTTGCTAGAGCTGTACTAATTTCTGTCAGCTGGTTACAGCAGAGAATGTTTAATTTTAAATGCTCTTAGTATTACATCTTTGGTCAATAATATGTATGCACTGCATCATCAACTTGTAACATCCTTATACACCTAACCCCCCAAAAATTCAGCATCACTTTACTTAAGTTCTTTATTCATCAGCCAATCTGTAGCACACATCCATACTTGTGAGCTAATAGACAAGACCTTCCATGAGCATAATAATGCAAAAGGCCATGCCTTTTCCACATAATTCCCAGCAACAAATGCATTATACGCAGAGTCTGACAGAAACAAAATACCAGTGACACAAATGTTGACATTGGCATTTCTACTGACAGTGACCATTACAAGGACACTTACATTAACTCACAATGACAGGTGCACTGACTCAGAGTGACACAAAGCGCACAAGGATATATAGGATGTAAACATTAGATTGCATAAGCTTCTTTCCTGGCTTGGATGATTGAGGTACAGGGGTCTATGCTGATGATAAGAAAAGGAATAGTACACGTGAAGTACCGATTCTGCAACTTCCCACTTAAACTTAGCACCAGGGTAATATTCCGTCATAGCAAAGTTATTATGCAGGATAACGATAACTGCAATTTCAATGACATCCACAGCCCTAATTTGTAATGAAATGAAATACATAGGTAAACTCAATGCCACTTTTGTCCTTCTGGAGTGGATCAAGGCAATGTACTTCTCAGTGGATTGTAAAGTGTTTTTATGAAAATATATCATTTTCGATGCTGAACATGTCTTTATACATGGGAGGATGTCAGGGACCAACATAATGAGTTCAATTACAGACTGATTAAAGGACATCCCCAAGATGTGGAGGACACCATTGATGGCATGTCCTTGTGAAAATGAGAGTTGCCTGACTGTCATCCTCTGGCTTCAATAAATCCCTGACCTGGAATAAATATGCAGATAAAGAACTTCTGATCTGCATACTTAAAGAACATCTATGGCCAAAAACAAAAAATAGAAATGTATTTATATGTAGAATTTCCATAAGTTCTATCCCACTTCTAATAGTAGTAACGATCTAGAAGTTTGTACACTTACTTATTGAAGATGTCCATAGGATGTACTTCCTCAAGGCAGTGACACAATTTCACTCAGCCTGTGAATATGCACTTGAATTACAACTCATGGTATGAACAATGTAACCTCATAATTACTCCCTGGTAGCAATGCATGATGGGATATGTAGTATTGAAAAATCGAGATTTATAACCAGCAACAGGGAAAGAAATGCAAAGCACGCTGGGAATCCAGGAAATGATTGAAAGTGATGGGCAGATGGAAGCAGCACTCACTACAAAAAAGGGATTTTTTCAAGAAAGCTTTGATTGTATTATCAAAAACAACTCTAGTATGTATTCCTATTACAATGCTGATGTTCTAACAGGAGAGTATATGCTGCGACTTTGCAAATCCTTTAATCAAGTTCAGTAACTGAAGGCACTGAAGCCAGTTTGTCAGTATAATGCCAGGCAACCCACATTGTCAACTCAAAGTCAGCAATTGAAGCCCCCATATTAATTTAATAACATGCTTCCTTTAAGCTCCAAATGACCTCCCTAATTTCCATCTCACTGTTATATTTTATAGCTTAATTTACCTCCTCTCCTCAGTGAGGACAATTGTAGCGGCCACCTAGGCGGTACTTACAGAGGCACAGTGGGGGGTGACAATGAGGATGTAGTGTCCATACCAGGCAATCTGTCCTGTCTAGGAGGATGGCAAGAGCTCCAAGTACTGGCCAGTGGTAGAAGGAAGTGGCTGGAAGAATGCCCTTGCACCATCAGGCTCCATTCACACATGAGCGGTTTTCCGCACGTATTCGGCCGTATGAATAGGCACTGAACCGCGCTAAACATAACAAACAATGCATTGCAATGTGCATTGTTCAGACTAGTGTGGCATCTGTGAGGTATAAAACCGTGAGTCCTGCAAAATAGTCCAAATTATGGGTGGATTCTGCACGTTCCGGCTATAGTAATAGCCATATATGTGCGGAATCCGCGCGCATGTTACCATTTACACAGTTTTGTTCTGTTTTTTTTCCATGCGGAAACCGCTACCGCTATGTGTGAATGGAGCCTCACAGTTTAGTGGGGAGATGTTGCAGGGAGAAGGTGACAGCACTACTGGGATTTGAGCCACGATCTTGCATTGTTTTCAGCCCACTCCAGAAAGCGATATCCATTGAGGAATACTGGCAGAATTAACAAGTAAGAAGTGCATAAATTAAATACATTTGCCGCTTATAATTTACACGACTGTGATGCTTAGGCCACGGACTTTGCATTTAGAAAAAAAAATATTATTGTCGGTACATACACTTTAACGAGACCAAAGAATAATATAATAGGGGATTTTTCTTTTTGCCTGTATTTATATGCATAAATTGTTATGCTCATATGATGACATCTGCTCACTGTTAACCTTCATTTTAACATGTTCCCTAATGACATTTAAAGCTCTCCCTAACATAACAATTCATAACATATTGACATAACAACTTTAAAATAGTTTTACATTATCTCCATATCTGCATACTTATGTGAATTAATCAATAAAAAGAAAATGTAATCTGCAGCCTTGCAATAGACAACCCATATGCTGTCACAGTCTAAATAAAAATGTGTAACTTTATGAAGCATAATATTATACTCCCATTGTCAAGTTTATATGGGAACAGGATAATGTTGTCATCCTGGGTGCAGCGCAAAAGTACAATTTCTTAGGGGATGATGGGGACTAAGCCAGGCTGGCTTATATTAAAGTGACACTGAACTCAGGAGTTAAATCTTAAAAATGCATTCAAATACCTTAACCATTAACACAAATGTATCTTATTTGTGTATCACTCAGCTGTAGATCCTCAAATCATCTCTGAATTAATGCTGACATTTTGTGTTGTAAAGTAGCCACCGCTCCAAACTCACACCTGTGATGGACTACAATCTCAAGTTTAGTTTACTCATTTGTATTGAGATTGTAGTCCATCACAGGTGTGAGTTTGGAGCGGTGGCTACTTTACAACACAAAATGTCAGCATTAATTCAGAGATGATTTGAGGATCTACAGCTGAGTGATACACAAATAAGATACATTTTTGTTAATAGTTAAAGTACTTTAATGTATTTTTAAGATTTAACTACTGAGTTTAGTGTCACTTTAAATAATGGCCGTGCTCATCATGCTCCTCAAAGTCTGCATGCCTACTCCACAGCCACCACCTCTATTATGATGTCTATAGACACAGGCATTTTTATAAGCATTTGCTCTTAGCTAGTAATGTAAACCTTGCACCGCTATGGGCACACACCACACATAGTTGTTTTAGTGCACCCACTGCTCCCTATACTTCTATATTAAAGGAGTTGTAAAGTCCAAACATATACTATCCTGTTATAACATCAGCATTGTAATAGGAATACATACTGTAGTATACTTGTTTTTAATAACCCACTCAAGGCTTACTTGAAAAAATCCATTTTATACTGTGAGTGCTGCCTTCTGTCTGCCATCACTTTCAACAAATTCCTGGATTCCCAGTGTGCTTTCCGTCTTTTTCTCTGCTATGTGATGTGATGAAATCTCTATTTCTCAAGACTACATGGCCCATAATGCATTGCTTCCAGCAAGCAACGATAATGTTACATTATTGGGAAGTTCAGACGTTGAGTTGTAGTTCACACGGCAGGCTTAGTTCGATTGACAACACCAGGAAATGCAATATTACAGGGCTGAGTGAAACTGTGTCAGTGCATTGAAGAAGTACATCCTTGGGGCATTTTCAATAAGTACGTTTACAAACTTCTAGACTGATATGGTTATTAAGAGTGGGATAGAACTTATGGAAATTCAATATAGAAATACATATTTATTTTTAGTTTTTGACCATAGATATCCTTTAATAACACGTTTGCACTGATTGTGGGCACAGGGCCTGCTCTATATCTACTACTAGGTGTTCAGGCCCTTACCCCAGGGCAACAGTGACTGCTGCATGGGCATACACGGATGCTGCAGTCCGAAATACATTTATTGCAGGGTAAAGCAAATCAGTGCACTTATACTACCTGCCATTCTACTGTATGTACTTGTGAATACAAGCAAAGCGTTGAGTTGTATAGTTCTCTTTATTCAGCTAGCCTCACTTTAATATGGAAGGCTCTACTAGTGAGCTATCAGAGCCATTTGAACACTTAGGGGTCTATTTCTAAACAATTTACAGAGCCATTCACCCTATGAATCACTAATCGTTCTGTGCGAGTGAAAGCAAAAACTAACATTATTATTATATTTTCTTTTCAGGTGGAATGAAACATTTGGGAAATACCGCATTATGGCCACTAGATGGAGATGAGGAGCATAGGAAAGAAATACTTATTTCTTATACTTATTAGCTCCTTGTAGTGGCCATAATGCAGTATTTGTTATGAATGTTACATACGACCTGAAAAGAAAATATTGTTTTGTACCGCCTCCATTCTCACAGAACGAACATTCACAGAACAAATGGCTCTCCAAATTGCTTAGAAATTGACCACTTAGATCACATTCATGCAATCTCAATACGTTACTCTGGAGCTCTCAATGGTGTTGGGAAATGAAGAACCTTTACTTTTGTTTCTGGTATGGAAAGCACAAATGATTAGGTTTATCAGTGGTTTGGTGGATTACTTTAACTTCTAACATTTTTTTTAAATTTTAGCAAGTTCTATTTCAGTTGCATCTTCTTTTCTGCAACTACCATGATCGGCAAGCAGTCCGTGCGCTCCATAAAGGCCTAGAGTGAAAAGGTTTAATATTAAAGTGATGACTTCTGTCAGGTGCAATATCAGTCTATTTGCTGACAAGAATTACAAATAACTGTGTCTAATCTAATGCAGTAACTTAACCTATTTGAATCTCTATCAAATTCATAAATCAATAATTAGAAGTGAGAAGTCTTCAGTATTAACTCAGTGACATGCTATTTAGAATCTAACAATCAATGTTCCATTGAAATGAAATGGCATTCACTTAAAGTGCCGAGGGGGAAATTTGACTAGTACATATGACACGCTATTTAGAGTTAATTATCCTTTCTTACTCACCATGCTGGAAGAATGATCTTGACACATGGAATAAATATAATGTTTCTCTAGTGGAATTAGTTGCATCCCAATTATCGTCCTGTTTCGTGGTGCAGGTACAATTTATTCCACACCAACAACCCTAACATCAATGTTACAGCACTCAACAGATTTGCTTCGTTAAATGGCACCTGCATAAAGGGTAACATCAGATTTTGTTATAGTGTTAGTAATAGACAGCAAAACCCCTCATTTAAAATACACAGTTGAAATACATATATAAGCTATTTTACTTGCCAAAGGGCTTGAATTTCTGACCATTCATGTAGCACAGTCCTGCATAGCAGCGGGCAGGACCTGATCTTCCTCTGCTGCAGTTTCACTTTCACGTTTCCTCCTCAACCCCAGCCTTAGACTGGACAGATGCTAGGTTCACACTAGGGTGATGCATGACCGCGCGGCAATCGAGCACAAAATCGCGTGGATGGCTGTGCGGTCACGGAATCGCACACCACTGCCGATCGTGCTGGCAGTGCCATTATTTTATAATATGAAATATTTTAATATATATTAATATATATTAATATTTTATAATGGTACCCTAGTCGCGCCAGGCAGATCACATGGTTTCCCGCCGTGATACTGCCCATACAATTGGATATAACCAAATTGAAATCAATGGAGCCACGCGGCAATCGCGCACGGTCATGGGACGCGTGTCCCGGGACTGCCGATAAGTGAGCCTAGCCTGAAAGGAGAAGCAGCACAGTGATGAGCTCATTTCTCTGTCACTCTGCTCATTCCTCCTTATCAGCATGCTTTCTTGCACTACCAACACACCTAATCGGCTCCATGTGCTGCTTTTCCTTCCCCAACTCTGAGCTCTGATGTATAGAGCCTGATATCATGTCAAATGTAGGTACTTACACTGCTCGCATTTAAAGAACTCAGAGGAAATAACATCTTAACCCTTACAGTGGGGCTACCCCTGCACTGCAAGGGTTAGGTGCTCATTTTATCTAAGGAGCTAAAATAACAGAGATATACCAACCCGAACCGTGATCCCAGCTGGCTCCTAAAACGGTTCCTTCAGGCCGGTTTCCTCCTCTACTCCAGCAATGGAATGTCCCTTGGCGTCCTCACGTCCAATACACTGTATACTGTCTGCAGATCTTCTTTAACAAATACACTTAATAATGTACTAATTGGTACAGTGCTGCATTCAGTGGTGCCTTTTATATCTGCTTGGGGTTCAGCTTCAAATAATGTTGTTTTTTGACATTAACCCTTGCAGCGGGGCTACCTCCGCACTGCAAGGGTTAAGTGCTTGTTTTTGTCTAGGTGCTAAAATAACAAAATTATACTCACACGAAGCTCCGAGCCGGCCAGCTGTCACACCTCTCCCTCCAGCCTCTCTCCTTTTACGCTGCAGCAGTGCAATCTTCCTCAGTGTCCTCACATCTGTGCATAGAACATGATGATTTACGGGACCTTAGACTGTTGCAGAGGAGCGGGAGAGACAATGGAAGGATTGGTCTAAGAAGAAGGCGGGTCAGAGCATCGGGTGAGTCTAACTTTTAGACACAAATGAGTACTTAACCCTTGCAGTGTGTGTGTAGCCTCACTGCAAGGGTTAATAACATTTTCTGGAGTTCTTCTTTAAGGTTTGCAGGTGGCAGTAAAAATGTAAATTGGGGGAAAGAGTAAACTTGTTGGAAATGGGAAAACATTTGTATTTCAACAGGGATTTCTTTACCTTTTCTATGCACTGCAGTGTTTAAATTTCTCTCCACACAGTTGTGAAATGTATTTATTTATTACAGGTATTTATATCACGCCGACAATTTTACACAGCGCTTTACATAGTTGCACATTGACATCAGTCCTTTTTGAAAAAGTCCATGGACGAAACGCGTCAAGGGAGGCACTGGTTCCGTCTCGCACGCTCCATATGACCAAGGATTTCTACTGTTTGCCGCTTCTTATGCGTTTATATCATTCATCGTTCTTGTAAGTGCATTTTTAATATCTTTAAATAAAACGTCTTTGATTTACTGCACTTAGAGGCTCTTGTCTTCTCCCCTCCCGTTTTCGTTTCTGAACACCGTGAGGTGGACATCGCTGGGTATCACAGTGTAGAAGGTGTTAACCAGAGGTGAAGAAGTGAGCTGCGTCCAGCTAAGCTATCTGGATATGGGTGGACTAGGTGGACGTGCATTGAAAATAACAGGGATTGCTTTGGGGCAAGTCTTGCAGACAATCGTTGGGAAATAAGTGTAACAGATCTTGTTTTTCCCTCCTAAAGATCAACCGAAGATAAGGAAAGTAAGCATATTGTCGGTGGTTTGTCATCAAGAGCTGAGATAGAGGCATTAGACTGCCCGACTATTCCCACTCAGCCTACGTGTGTTCTCAGAGTGACATCCTTAAATTTCTTCGAGGATTTGCAATATATTTATGAATTATTTTGTTGAGTATATTTTAGATGAAGGTGTTTCACTCACGTACAGGTGATATGAATGTTTGGATATATGAGCACAGACACTTTGAAAAGGATATTCACTATCAAGCTGCATACTGAGCAGCAGTAATTGATTTATTGATTTAATATTTCATAATTTTGATGATAGATACTTTTGCACATTTTTCACGTATTTATTTATAATATTTTTTGTATAATTAGGACCTAGGGCAACACAATAGGATCACAAAATACGCACGGGTTTAACACCTTTCTTCCCCACATCAAATCGCTATCCAAATCCTGCCGATATTAACAGTCACCTATAAAGCCATCCACAACGCTGCCCCCGGATATATCTCAGACCTTGTCTCAAAGTATCACCCTAAACGTCCCCTCAGCTCATCCATTGCCCTCCTTACTTTCCAGCTCCCTTGTCCACTCCTCCCATACTCGCCTCCAGGACTTCTCTAGAGTCTCTCCCATCCTCTGGAACTCCTTACCCCAACCTGTCCGTCTATCTCCCACCTTGACTGCCTTTAGGCGTTCCCTAAAGACTCATCTCTTCAGGGAAGCCTATCCCACCACAACCTAACCACTGAACCTTCACATTCTCACATAATTCATTCCCACAGCTACCTCATGTATCATTTCCCCCTCCTCTTTTAGATTGTAAGCCCTCAGGGGCAGGGCCCTCCTTACCATCTTGTCTTGAATTGTATTGTAACTGTAATGTCTTCCTTATATTGTAAAGCGCTGCGCAAACTGTTGGCGCTATATAAATACTATGTAATAATAATAACACCTCACATTGTTGCAGCTGGTCTATCATCATTGTATACTCACAGCGCAGTGATTCTTTGTTTTAATTGACGGATTAGTGGCGTTTGCGTACAACAAAAATCTCAAGACGAAAAATTGGTCGTTCGATTGATAAAAATTTAGCCAGTTAGTGGTGCTGACGAACGAGAATTGTGAACTACATTGGTCTGTGCATGATGGGCTGTTTGAACGAAAATTTTATGAGTGCAATGTCGGGACAAAAAAAAAGTTGTACAATGATTGTAAGGTGTATGGCCACCTTTAGATCATTGCTGAGGTCTTTCCTCCTTGGCATTGGGTTAACACGCACCTGAATGTTCAGCTAAAACTTCAGCCTTTATAAAGGTTGCTGATCAGTTAAGGACATTTGATCAGCAGCATCTACTGCTACTTAGCGTCTTAATTCCTATGGAAGCAGTAAGGGTGTACTTAGGTTTTCACACATAACTTTTCCATTTTTGCTGTGTGTGTAAAATAAATAATGGTACGGTGTAATATGTCATTGTTCATCTGAGGTTGTATTTACCTAATTTTAGGACCTGCTAAGGACCAGGTGATTTATTTTTTATGTCCCGATACTTTAAACCATGGAGTACAAAAATGCTGTTCTTCACACAACTGTATACTTTCCCAATATGCAGTTGTCATTGGAAAACCACAACTATAGTAATCCTAGAATAAGAATGTTCATGGATCCATACTGCTCCAGTGTTTGATAAATTCCCCTCAGTATATGTACCCAGCACCATTTAAAGAAATAACTGCAAGGGAATCACTCTGGGTCCATAGCATCACTGTTTGATAGACAAGCATGTTAGGTCTTTATTCAGTAACATGCTACTACGTGATATTTAGTAAATTTTAATGGAATCATGTCTTCATTTGAAGAAGTAGCAATTCTTGCCAATGACATCAGCTACTGGAACATAGAAAGCAGTTCATAGCCCAAAGTTAACAGGGCCTATATGAACACATTTCTCTAAAGCAGAGAAACACTTTTTTTGTAGTAAACTTTTAATGATGTGATACATACATAGTACAAAGACAGATACAGCTAAAGCAGCAATACATCAATATTTACAATAAAAAAATAAAATAAAAAAAAGCGACAAACCAAACAGGGCTAATTATTCAAGTCTTCGCCCTTCAGCAGATAATTAGGGCGTTATTTAGTAAAGAAGCAAGGAGGCAAATACACAAGTCCAATCATTGTGATGTGCTTTATTTTAGCACTGCTTACAATCATTATGCTATATAGGACGTAAAAGGAAACTTGCCGGCAGCAATAGCCAGGCTGCTATTGCCAACTTTCTCTTAAAAATTAGAGTTGCCTCAGTGTCTCGGGCTTCAATACTTTCATTGGCTGCTGCTAGAGAAATTGAATTTACTCTGATAATTAAAGTGTACGTAAAAGCCAAAACCTTTAGTTTTCAAACCCAGTGATGTTTTCAGTGATGATGTATACATGTGTTAGTTTTCAGTGATGATGTGTACATGTGCAAATTTTCATGACTCACATTGCAGCCTTTTTTTTGTTAGGCCTGAATCCTAGAAATTTAAATGTTCCACCAGAAATTTAGTCTGATATCAGGATCAGATTGTAAAGCAGGCTGTAAACAGCTGTTTCCCCCCCCCCC
>NW_017306835.1:52001-74411 GCF_000935625.1 Nanorana parkeri
CCCCCCCCCCCTATGATTCTGTGCAACACGATCACTAAACACCAGCTCTGCCTTTACACACAATACACTGTCCAGGGGGGAATTAGAAGAGCAGCACAAGTTAACACACTCTCATACACAAGTCAATATAGCTTAGACGCACATGCATTTCAGTGCACATCACGTGTCTTCCTGTCACACTCCTGATCGAGTATGCCCCAACTTCCAATGTGGGGGTGCTGTACTGACAGTGGATGGCGCCGTCAAATCAGGTAAACATGATAAAGAGTCACCAGCACTTCAAGTGTTCCTTAAGCAAAGTTCCTTTATTCCATGTGCAGAGTTACATCACTGCAAATCTCTGTTTTGCCTGGTGAAAGAACCAGATAGGTTCCGAAACATTGCTACACATGGTGATGTAACTCTACACATGGAATAAAGGAACTTTGCTTAAGGAACACTTGGAGTGCTGGCGACTCTTTATCATGTTTCCAACACTCAGTAAGGCACTACCATTGGGGTGTGCTATATCAGGAAAAATCCAGCACTTTTTTTTGTTCTTCTCAGCCTTAACACAACACATTTGCAACACGCATTAACAGCAAAGTGTGAGTGGGCCCTAAGACCCCGATCAGTTCTTTTGTGTTCCATCAGGGAGATTTCGCTTTACACCCTGTCCCAGAGACACCATAAGAAGATGGTGATCTCTACAAAGCAAGGTTATATCCCCTCTGCAACAGCTCTCACCAGAACAGGTTTACCTATTAGAGGATTCCCCATCACCTCCTGTAACAACTCAAGAATCTTGGATGTCCCATGTTCCAGAGGGGCCATGGGCAGCCATAAAAAAGTTGAAAGAATTACTAACCCTTCCATTTTCTATCCCAAAAGAAAAAAGTTTTGGAATTACATACACTAACATATTGACATTGATGCTGTTTGTCAACAACTGGGCAATTATTTCCAAAGGTCAGCAACAGACACCAAAATGTTTCTTAGTAAAAGATTTCTTTAAGGGACAGTAACTTACAGCTCAATGGAAATATCAAGCAGGTTCAAACTGAAAAAAGTACATCACTGGAGTGTGGCATAAGGGACAAAAATGTAAGAAAAAAATACAAAATGAATGTACACATTTATAAATCAATCATTAAAAGCATGTTCAAACAACATTGTTTTTTGGCTTTTCTTTTTTTATGAAATTCACACTAGCCCACGCACACTAAAGTTTTAAAGTGCGTTGAGCGTTAAGCTGGCCATATTGTGGTGTCCGCCATGCACAAGCGCTGCGGTGCCTTGTTAGAACACATTGTTACATAGTATTTGAGGTTGAATAAAGTCCATCAAGTCCAACCTATTGTCTGCATGTATAGGGTTTTACTGATGTGTGCGTATGTATAGGTCCTTGCGTGATCGCATTTTTAATAGTTCCTGTACCCCTGTATCTTACGATCCCTGAGGAAATCGTCCAAAAGCTTCTTGAACAATTCCACACTCTTAGCTGAAATCACTGCCTGTGGCAACGAGTTCCAGACCCTAACCGCTCTAACTGAGAACCCCCTTCTCCCAAAATATTTTTACCACCAGTTTTAGGTGGTGGCCTCTAGTCTTTGTTATGGAGTTAATCGTAAAAAGTTTGTTGCCCATGTTGCTATCACCATTAAACATTTTGTACATGAAAATCATATTCCCCCCTCAATCTCCTCACTTCCAACATATTTAAATTTCGTAGCCTTGTCTCGTAGCTCTGGTCCTCCAACCCCTTAATAAGCTTGGTTGCCCTCCTCTGGACTTTTTCCAGATCAAGGACATCCTTTCTGTGGACTGGTGCCCAAAACTGGACCGCATACTCCAGATGAGGCCCAAACAGTGATCTATAAAGTGGCACAATTATAGACTTGTCTCTGCAATACATTCCCTTCTTAATACAGGACTCTACTTGCTTTGCTTACAGCAGTCTGGTGGAGTTCCCATTAATGTGTAATTCACTTGCCTATTTTTAACCCCAAAGTGCATTACTTTACATTTATCGACATTTAACCTGTAATGTTATGATGTCTAAGTCTGTGTCTATTACCCCACCGATCTTGGTATCATCAGCAAACACTGACAAATGGCTAGTCACACCCTCCCCGATATCTTTAATAAACAGGTTGAAAAGCATGGGGCCCAGCATAGAACTCTGGGGCACGCCACTCATGACCTCAGCCCAGTCGGAGAAGGTGCCATTTATTGATACTCTCTGTACACGTTCCTGTAGCCAGTTCTCTATCCACGTACACACTAATTCATCTATGCCCATGGATCTCAGCTTCTGTAGTAAGCGTTTATGTAGTACCGTGTCAAAAGCCTTTGAAAAATCTAAATATACTACATCCACTGGCCTCCCTCCATCCAGATTTCTACTTACCCCTTCGTAAAAAGATAGATTAGTCTGGCAGGAACGGTCTTTCCTAAACCCATGCTGGTTATCATTTACTATGCCATTATCCTTAACAAATTCTACTAAGTAGTCCTTAAATCATTCCCTCTAACAGTTTGCATACTACCGATGTAAGACTAACTGGTCTGTAGTTCCCAGGTTGGCATCTTGCCCTTTTTGAATATCGGTACCACCGTAGCCTTTCGCCAGTCGCTTGGTACTGTCATTGAGTCCTTAAAAATGAGGTATAATGGTCTCGTTATAACCTGGCTTAGTTCTTTAAGTACCTTGGGGTGCAGGTGATCTGGTCCTAATGCTTTATTTACATTAAGTAGTTTAAGTCTATGTTGTATCCCGGTTTCCGTCAGCCACTGGGGGTATATTTTGTGATGAACTATGTGTTTTCTTATGCACATTAAACCCGTCCTTTTCACAAGTGTATACTGAGGAGAAAAAGGCATTCAACGCCTCGGCCCTCTCCCTGTCGTTGGTGACTAACTTCCCGTTTTCGTCCTTTATTGGGCCTATATGCTCCTTTCTTGCCTTTTTACTGTTTATGTATTGGTAGAAATTTTTGGGGTTCCTCTTACAGAATGAGGCTATGTTTTTCGCACTCTATTTTAGATTCCCGAATTACTTTTTTACATCTTTTATTACATTCTTTGTAGTTATGGAACGCCAATGCCGTCCCCATCTTATATTTTCTAAATGCCATTCTCTTGTCCTTGATGTGTTGATTCACTGTTCTATTTAGCCATACAGGCTTAGTTTTTGATCTTTTACCTTTGTTACCCAATGGTATACACTTGGTAATAGCCTTTTGTAATGTGTTCTTAAAACAATCTCGCCTTTGGTTAGTGCTCAGATTGTGAAATAAGTTTTCCCATTTGATGTCACACACTAGCTGGCATAACTTATCAAAGTTAGCCTTTCTGAAGTTTAGGGTTCTTGTCCAAGCAGCCCACTTCTCTTTCTTGTACCCAATATTGAAAGTAATCACATTGTGATCACTATTACCCATTGACTCCCCGATTGCAATATCCTCAATTAACGCCGCATTATTAGTAATGATTAAATCTAGGATGGCTTTTTCCTAGTTTCCACATTGCAGTGCTTAATGTTCTTTAGAAAAGAAAAAAAAAATCAATTTAACGGTAAGAGCATATGGCAAAGTGTTGACGCATTGCCATGCGTTGTGATACGCTGTGCTGCGATTAAATGTACGCCTGCATCATTTTATCATACCACATCACCAACACAGTGCACAAACGATTTTTTTACATAAGTCGCTTATTTACAGTTTTGCGTTACTTCATTTTTTTTTACTGTTTTGCAAAAAAGGTGCAATTTTAAACATTTACAAATATGTTATTTATTTACTCAATACAGGTTTTACCTTTTTAGATCTAGTCGGAAAAAAGAAAAAACTTTTTGTGCACCGATACTGATTTTAGTGTGCTTTTATCAATTTAATTGTGTATTTTTATCGGTTTAAATTTTGATTTAAACTTTGCACAATTATCACAGGACGCACAAAATAATTGGAACCATTTTTTTTTTATTCTATTGTGCTTTCAGAAAATATATGGTTTGGGGGATCTTTTACAAATGCTAGCAATGCAGCAATAGAAAATCAAAACAAATGAGGAAAAATTGCAAAAATGGTCTGGCCAGCTGAGGTTAAAAGCGTTTGAGGGCTTGACAGCAAAAGGGTTAGAATGAGACCGTAAACTTAAATTAACCCCTAAAAATAAATCTAAATATTACAACCACCACCTAACCCTCATGCTAACCCTTAAGTGTACACCACAGTCAGAATTAAACATTTAACTTTAAGTAGGCAATGTATTACTTCAATTGAACCTGTGGTCAAGCTAGGGACATTGAAACATTATATATACACTGTAAGTAGTTCACAACAGAGGCACTGAAATCGTAGCTCATAATCACCTTGCTTCCTGTGGCAGACTGCCAGCGTTACTATAAACAACAGTAGGTGCTATAAGCTGGTTAGAAACAGACTTTGGTGTAATTCATCATCAAAGATGATGACAAAAATTCTAAAGACACTGCAGCTACAGAGATCAACGAGGACTGGTTTTAAAGCCCATTCACTGACTAAAGCGAATCCCCAGTTTTGCAGCCAATTACACATTTTATATTTGTTATATGATCTAATTTATATAGCATAAGAGTACCTTAACATTAAGTACTTGTTCTCTAGAATATGAAGGAAGCTACTGTCACCTCGATTTGCATGCTATTTAATGATATTGGCCGGATAGAACGTTTATGAAGGTTTGCTTTAAGATGCATACTAAACTTGAACCCCGCCTTAACTTAACATCTAAAGGGAATCGGTTAGATTAAAAATGCAGCATCTCTGCAGGACACTATCTGCAAAGAATCTGCATGTTCTTGTGCTTGCGCGGGTTTCCTCCAGGTACTCCGGATTCCTCCTCCCACACTCCCAAGATGCTGGAAGGTTGTCTTTCTAAATCGGCCCTGTATGTATGCGTGTGAGATAGAGACTTTGGATTGTAAGCTCCATGAGCACAGGGACTGATGTGAAATTGTCACCGATATATAAATACCTATAATAATTGCTCTAGGGATGAAATACTTGATTACTTAGAGAATAACCATCACCCAACAAACATGTTTTGGGGTTCCAACACCTGATACAGTCAGTAACACCACATAGGAGTTGTATGGCTGTGTCATTAACTTTACTACACTAAGACAAGCTAGCAATGGCAGTCGCCATATCCCTATCCTGACAGGTTTCCCTTAATCCTACTCCCAAAACTATATGCACACCTAAAACTACATACTTGCTTATTAGGTGCAGAGTTAATGGCCTCAAGCTGAGATCTACAAGAGCTCAAGTTGCAAAATCTCAGGCTACTGAACTAGAAAGAGGTACTTTATGACGTGACCAAATTGTTCTGAGATTTCTAGACATTACATTGCGATACATTATTTCTCCATTCTGCCACCAAACATAATAAATACTTTACTATAACAAAACAGTAAAAGCAAACAGACACTTTATAAAAAAAAATACAATATTGTAATTTACAATGTAAACAGTTGCACTCAAGAGTCTCCATGAAGAAACTACAAAGTATACAAAGAAGCTTTTATTTCCTGCAGCTCTGCTGTATACACATTGAAATTCTAAAGAAGATCTGGATAAATAAAAGCAAAGCACAGCACATTATTTGGTTTGATTGTATTAAAAAAAAAAAAAAAAAGAAGAAGAAGAAGAATAAGAAGCTACGTTTGATTTCGGAATAACCTAGATGATGATGTCTTGTAACTGACACCTGAAAAGTCTGTAGAAGCTAGAAGCGCTTTATTTGATAAGCGAGTTCAGGTACTGCTTTATAAATATGTCCTTTGCTTCCAAAATGACCTGGCGGACATAAAAAACAAAAAACAAACTGTATCTGTAATATATATATGTATACATACAGCTGTGGAATATAAAATTAAAGAGTCAGTGGAAAGGATCATTTACAGAAACCTGTGATACATAGAATATTCCAGCAAGACAGTAAGAACCAAAAGGAAAATGTGGGTCCTCTTGGTTAGTGTTACTTCTATTTCTCCACAGAATTCCAGTTTCAGTTCTCAGGCGTGTAAGCTGCGTCTTCCTCTGGTCCCCAGTGACATACGAAGCCTTGGCTCTCTAGCTTTATAATGTTCATTGAAGTCCAACCTAAAGCTCAAAAACCTTAGGCTTTCATCTGTACTTGTAGTCAGCAAAACTAGAAACTGCTGCACAATACCCTAAAGATAGAAAAAGATACAACAATTTAAGAGTTTTAAGCATTAAATATATACTAATCTTTGCAACAAAGTGGTGTTGATTTACTTGAGAGGCAGTGATGTCACAGCACCGCCCTTTGTCCAATAAGAATGCCTAATATTCACTGAGAAAAATACTAGGCATCCTGTAGATGGGGGATGTGCTGAGCGAGCAACCTGCTGTGTTTTAACAACACAAGGGAAGTTGCTCAGCACAATGGCTGTTCCTATACCCAGAAAATGCTTTAATACACTGTAGAAGCTATGGCTATTACAGCATATTACACAATCTCCATGGATCTTCCAGGGATCATTCATATATACTTACATTGTGCCAAGCTGGTCCAATTTAAGTACATATACATTTTTAAAGCTGTAGTTCAGTTTTAGGCAATTTAACCCTTTCCCTAGCACAAATGTAAGGCATACGGCGGAACAAAAACGTTCCTAGCTGGCCAGCTCAGTACTTTGACTGCATTCAACTCTCTGCTATAAGTTCATGGTCGCTTCAGTGACCATAAACTTATAGCAGAATGGCCCGACTCTTCTGTGTAAATGAATAGCTGTCATGCTGCGAATTACAGCTATCCATTGAATATCACCATCCCCTTCAAAGAACCCCCCCGGGCCCTGTCGCTCTGCAACTCTCTCCTTCCCGCCGGGGGTATGTCCGCATGCTCTGGTCTGTGTCCCCTCCACTTTCCCCCAACTGCATCAGCAAAGACAGCAGGGATCAGAGAGGACAGAGAGCCGATCCTCCTGCCAATGTCCAGCAGGGAGGACAGAGCAACGGGAGGAGAAAGCAGTAGTGAAAGGCGGGAGTGGGGCGGAGCAATTCAGGATGCGGAGATGAGGAACAGCCAATATGTGAAATATATGCCAATCCTTCCTTGTACTTAGCAAACACTGGAGTGATCAGTACTGCTCACTCCAATGTTCATTCCTAACTAAGGAGGTATTAAGTGCTTACTATGCTCCCCGGTTATGAATGAACAGGAAGCACTACAGACCACTTCATGTTCCTTCAAAGCTGGGGAGACAGTAAACATTTATTATCCCCTTGGTTTGTGAATGAACAGGAAGCCTCTGTACTGTGTTGCGATAAAATGTATGCCTCCATCATTTTATCACAACACACACCAAACCAGTGCACAAAAACGGCACTACAGATTAGGCATTACTACATTACACAAGTGCAAGGTCAACCTCCAGATTTCTGACAGAAGTTGTTTATTTACAGTTTTGCATTGCTTCATTTTTTACAGTTTAGCAAAAAAAGTTCTTGTGAAAACTCTGAAAGCTGCAGTTAAAATTTAAAAAAATATGGAAACATGGAGACACTTGTTTCAGTTACAAGTGTTTTAAGAAGAGAATTTCCTGCACTTTAGGAGATTTCCTCCAACTTCTTTTTGCGTCTCTGGGACAGGAAGTGAAGCGGAATTTCACAACCGTACAGATGGCAAAAGTGTAAGTGTAACTTTGTCTGGGTTTTAACCCTACTCACTTGTAGATCCAAAACTAAAAAAAAGAAAGTCAATGCATAAACTTCAAGGCAATTCTTTATCTATTACCACTATAACTATAGTCAAAGGTAAAGACAGAAACGTTTCCATAGTTATCTGACCCAAATGTGTGGGTTTTTTTTATGAAGGACAAGAGGGCATAAATCTAGCTAAATCAATAAATAAATATAAAATGCCATGTACCTATCAAATGTATTTTTACCTGATAGAAATGAGTGAGAATCCGTAATTGAGAACGCATTTTTGGTATTGATTCTTGAAATTCTAAAACCCTTTTATTCTCTTCCTCCTCTTCAGCTTCTGTAACTCCCCATTTTCCCTACAACAAAAAGACAGCAAAATAGTAAGTCCATAAACACAAACATGCATTAAGTGGAAACAGAAATATTTTATTTCCTAGCTGTACCAAACTGACTAAAAAAGGTATTTCAAGCTGGACCATAGGTATGCATTAGTTTGCATACTTACATTGGGCCAGACAACGCCTTGTATTAATTGATTTTAAAAAAATACACCGCATGAGCCAAATGGCCGCTGTGCCGAGAAAGCAAACCCCTCTTTGGTACCTCTAAACTGATGACTTGTAAAAGCTTTAAAAAACATTGCCTATAGACAATTTTCAGTACCGTAGTTCATCAACGCTGCACTGGCACCTGCAAAGTTTGACATATTTGGTACCCATTTACTTGGTGCAACCTCTTCTTTTATATTTTACCACAAATTGGTAATATATTGTGTTTATGTGCACTAAAATTAAATTAAGTTTATTTTCACAGAAAATGTGGGTGTGATAAATAGTTGCACTAATATCACGCAACAAAAAATTGCAACTGTCACCATTTTATTCTACAGGGTCCCTGCTTTCAAATATAAAATATATAATTATGGGCAGTTGTAGGTTACTTAAGGACTAACGTGTGCAAAAACACAAAATAAATTGCCTGCTTAGAAAACAAGTAAGCATCTACATCTGACATGTAGATACGGACAACACCGTTTTTTTTTTAGTTATGGATCTAGTTTTCCTTCTGTAACCAGTTGGCAATATAGGGTCCTTTCCTGCTGAGCCAATGCCTGCGTGCAGCTTTGGACAACTGCAGTCAGTATAACACCTGAAGCCCTGCTCTGTGTATCAGAGCTGTTACTAGCAGGTAATTCAGTAATCAACTGTAGTAACAACAATCCTGCCAGGACTTGTAAACAATGATGCAATCTAGTCAGGCCTCTGACTAATTACAAAGTATCCATATTTTTGTTTTAGTTTTATACACAGGAGTTGCTGAAGCAACCCTGAAAGTAAAAAAAACAAACATTAAAAGTATTATCAACTACTTTCTACTAGTGCCCTATTTAACCCTTTGTACTGTGTTGGTTTACACTGACACGTACAGGAGGCTGGGATACTACCAAACAGAAAACATTGAGGGATGGGACCTGTGCCCTCAATAGACTACAAGAAAAGATTTTACAGTAAGTACAAAAATCTTATTTTCTTTATCGTTCATTGAGAGACAAAAGAATTCTAGTTAACTCTGGATGTCGAAAAGCAATAAAATTTAAAGACTATCACATCAGAGGTATCTGAAAGAACCAACTCACAATTTAAGGATAAATGGGGAGAAGCCCTCTACCAGAACTTCCACGACTAGGGGAAGGACAAAGGATGGACCTGATGTTCAAGAGGAGGACAAAAAAAGAAACTGCTGCCAAGGGAAAACTCCTTACTGAAGGTGCAATAGGCCCCTGTCCGTGAGAACAGCAGACCCAATCCAGTGATTCACCAGAATACTCTCTCTAGCTGCCAGGGGAATGTCTGCTCCAGTAAAGAAGGGGGCAGCTATCCAGGTAAAGAAAGACAGATATTGGTGGTAGCCAACTCAGTTATTAGGAAGACCGACAAGGTAATCTGTCACAAAGACTGACTGCCAGTTTGTAGTTTACCGAGTGCCCCAAAAAACAAATTTCAGGGAATTTGGTAACAAACGAAAGAACCTGGACTTGCATAGTATTTTCTGAAATACTGACAGTGCCACACCAGACAGGCAGAGGGAGTTTAGTGAGGTGTGAAAAGCTGGTGTAGGAAAAAGGGTTCATAAAGAACTGGCTGACTTTGCAGTTGGCTATCAACTCTACTGAAGGGGCAGGCTGCCCCTCAATAGGGAAAAATGGATAGAAGGTTGCTTTTAAACTAGAGGGGGTTGTAGGAACTAAGAAACATAATGGGAATGGGGAATAAAGGTAGGTGGAATGGGGGGGGTAGAACTGCTTTCAAGAACTTTATCCAAGGTTGTACTCTCTTTAGGAGGGACATGGTTGATAGAAGAGGTGGAATAGTATATCTACATGTGAAAAGTAATCTGAAAGGTGAGTGAGAGAGAGGATATCAGTATTTAGGGTTGTGATGCATGCATTAAAAATGGGTATTTGAGGGACAGATCAATAATTTTACCCTTTACAAAATATTGGTTTGGCCTCATCTTGAATATGCGGCTCAATTTTGGTCCCACAGCTAATAGAAGGGATGTCCTAGAAATGGAAAGGGTCCAGCAAAGTGTATAAGGAGGCTAGAGTTACAAGGAACAATGTCAACTAAATGTATTTACTTTGGAGAGGAAGCGCTCAAGAGGAGACATGATTGCCATCTACAAATTACAAAAACTTGGATTAATCTTAGGTCCCTGAAGAGGACTCTTGGGAAGTTAGTATCAGAGGAAAGGTAGTTTAATCTAACATTCCAGAGGCGGTTGGAGCAGTCCGAGCAGCAAAAATGTGGCTGTAGCACCGACTAATTCAAAAACTTCTAGGTACTTTCCCTGAAGAGCACAACTTACAAGAAGATGTATACTCTTAGAATAGGTAATCTGACAGGTTAGACTGGATGGACCTGTGTCTTTCTCCAACCTTTATCTACAAATGTTTCGAAGTGAAAAAGACACTACCATAAAAATATAAAAAACACACAAACCAACAACTGAGAAGGTCAACAGAAGAAAACAATTGGCTGGGTCCAAACCCAGAAAAATCAAATACCTAAAAAAAAAAGGAAGGAGGGGCACACAGGTGACAAACCCTCAACACTTCGATGAGGACTAAAGTGATCATCTGGATGTCTCTCCTAGAGTACAGACACCCTGACACTAACATAGAGGCTGGCAATAACCGAAAGCCCACAAGAGCAGGGATACCCTACAACCCCAATCACTTGTAGATCAGCAAACGTTCACCAGCTGACCTCCCCTCCGATTTCAGCCAGTCATTCTTCCGGCTGCTGTGGCCGGAGAAGAAGCTGTTTTAAGAAAAGTTAAAAAAAGTCACACAAGTGTTTTTTTTTTTAAAGTCTCCTTCCCCCTACATACACACATGTTGGGGGCGCCTACGTGGGAAAACGACGATTAAACTAACGTCATAGTGTTAACAATAATTCTAGGGCCATCAATTATTGTTAACAATAAAAGTTTTTAAAGGGTTGAATATGGGCAATTATGGGCTTGGAACGTTTTGCGATATCACGGGTGCACGCAGTTTTAAGGCTTGGAATGTTTGCTATCTATTTACCTGATGTGACCTCATCTTTTATGTTACCAAAAAAATTGACTAATAATAAATGTTTCCTAACATAACGAAAAGTGTTTTTGTTTTTTTTTCAATACTTTCTTCCTTAAATAGCAAAAAATGTAAAACCCAGTGGTGATTAAATACCACCAAAAGAAAGCTCCATCTGTTCCAAACAAATTATATAAAATTAATTTCCGAAAAATGGCCTGGCCAGGAAGGGCGTTTACAATCACGGTCTTCAAGAGGTCAAACTATCAATTTTCTGGTGATATTTAGGGTATTGGAAAATGGTAAAGATCTACCACTAGGAGAACCAAACAGACATACAGACTTACACTGACAATAAAAATAATTGAAATAGTGGTCAAAGTGTCTCCTTAAACAAAACAAAAAAAACTGTTGTGTTTTGCTTTCTGGAAGTCATACCTCTGATTCTCTTTCTTTTTTTCGCTCCTCAAACTGCAACCTCCGTTGTAACTCTTCAAGAGAGGCCCTATACATTGCATCCTGGGCATTCTGAAACTCAATTATCTGGTCAAACACGGCACGAAGTTGATTTAGTAGAGCCTGGAGGAAAATAATTGTCATATAAAATAATTATTTAATTAAAGCCAGAAAGTGGCAGTTTTTATAAGTAGCAGAGAACAGGTAGATGTGAGTGGAGCTATTCAAAACAAAATGAACAATACAGCACTAAAATCATACTAGCCAGCAAAGAGAACTGATTAACATTTTATTTTGAAGTTTTGTAACACCCCTGAAGGGGTTATTGATGCCCTTTAAGGAAGGAAGCAACTCAGGCAGGAGGCAGTGGTCTAAAACATCAGTGTCAGGGGCCTTAGGTGAGAAACACCGTAGATCACCCTTTTCTGTGAGCTGAACGAGAGTCTGTGTCATCCCCTCTGAACCTGTGATCTGCAATGGTATAGGTGGGTGTGATCCTAGTCCCCAAAGGGGTTCTTCCATCTTCACTGCACAGCGGGAAGGGAACACCAACAGCGTCCAGCCTTTCAGGTAGCAGGGAAACGGAATGTCCTGAATAGGAGCTTTTCAGGCGCAAATTTGAGAGAAGGGGGAGCCAGTGCATGGTATTGAGAGAGCACATCCCGAAACTGTGGCACACATGTGCATTACATCTGTCAAAGGGGTTATATGGCTGCCCATTTCAGCTCTGTTTGCTAGTGTCCAGTCACTCGAAGGCAATGTACCTGAATAACCAAGCCTGTGGCCCGTAATGTACCATTAGGAAATAAAGTTTTATAAAAGAATAGCCCCAGACAAGTTGGTTTTCTCATTATCGACAAAATTGGGAGGGGTTAATTTTTTTTTTATTGCAATCTGTAACACTACTTTCACTTGGGCAGCAGTCCTGGGAAAAATCTGGAATTTCTATTCGCTTTTAGAAGATTTTTTTTATAACCTGTTGTGTCTCCAGAACAGACAGTGATCCTCTTTCAAATGGGAACATTGACAATAGGATTTTTATACTCTGTCCCCCAGTTGACCCCAAAAGTAGGATTTTACAGAGGAAGTCTTTAACTTTCGGGTTAAAGTGCCACCCACAGGAGGATTCAACACTGGCAAAAAAACAAACTGTAAGCTAGCCCAGGATAACCCCCTTCTACCAGCATTCCTCAGTTTTGAAGCAAAAGCAGTACTGATTATAAACATAGAAAAAGAAAAAAAAATAACATAACTGACTGCCTACAACTCAAAGGACTGCCCAAAGCTGGCATAAAATAAAACCTCGACTTGGTAGAACTTAGAGAACTTGATGCTGAAAAGTCCAAGAAGCACTCACAAATCTGCACATTAACAGGAAAAACTGATTGCTGAGAACAAAAGCTTGGATGATGGTCAGCCGGAAATACCTAGCAATGGTGGAACGCGATACCAGTGCACCCTCACAGGGTCCATACAGGAATACAAAAAAGGAATCTGTCTTCAAGAAAGAAGCAGTGGCTACAAGGAAAACTACTTTGTAACATGAGTAGATAGAAATGTCTCTAATGGGTTTGAACCGTGGTTTCTGAAGTGCACAGAGAACTAGATTCAGATACCACAGAGCCATAGGGCAACAGGCAGGGGGAGACACATGGGAGACTACCTGTACCAAGGCTTTAAATCAAAGAGTGAAAAGCCAACGGTCTCTGAAACAGAATAGAAACCTAAACCTCGATAGTACTGAAAGCCAAACCCTGGTACAGACCCAGATGCAAGGAGTAGAGGATCTGTCTCAAAGAGAAACTCCTGGGGTGGAGGCCCAAGACTCACACCAAATAAAGTGTGCCTTCCATGTTCGATGACAGAACTTGCGGCAAGTAGACTTCTTAGCTTTTACCATTGCAAGAATTCTAGTTCCTCCCTGATGGTTGATGTACACCACCACTGTGGCATTATCTAACTGCATCCAGATCTGATGACCATCCAGTAAGATGGTTCAACACTGCAAAGACAGCCAAATTGCCCAAAGTTCCAGGACGTTGATTGGAAGACGAAACTCTGACAACGACCATGTCCTTTGTACCATGATGGTGCCCAGGCTGGTACCAACGCCAGAGATGGATGAACATCTGCTAATCTGTGTGGTGACACAAGAGGGT
The DNA here is from genome assembly GCF_000935625.1 of Nanorana parkeri. Taxonomy (NCBI): domain Eukaryota; kingdom Metazoa; phylum Chordata; class Amphibia; order Anura; family Dicroglossidae; genus Nanorana; species Nanorana parkeri. The sequence continues at coordinate 65,897 of NW_017306835.1, forward strand.
TGGAGGTGAGAAATTGAGGGGGCAGAGAGCAAAACTTCCGTTTGTAGCCGGTGGATACCACCTCTTGCATCCAAGCATCTGAGATGCACTCTGACTGGGTCTCTGCAAAGGTTTACAAACATCCTGCCACTATGGAAATTGGGGGTGCACCTTCATGCAGAGGAAGACGTGCCTGAGGATTTGGCAGGCTCTGAGTGAGGACATGCAGGTGGACAGGGAGGTTGAAGGAGTGGAGAAACAAAAAAGGGACATTTCTTAACTGGTAAGACATGGACATCAAAGCGTAAGGACGCTAAACCCTCGACGGGCTCAAAGACAGGGGGCGGCACTTCCAGGAAGACGGCGGCGGAACCCGGTAGTCGTACCAACACATCTGACCGCCGCAGTGTGGGAGCCGGGTCAGCCTCACCTCTCCTGGACGCAGCGAGTACGGGGCCCCGAAGGGCCCATTTGCCGGCATCCACTTCCTCCTTGATAGAGAGGACTCTGGAGGACATGTTAATGACACAGCAGGCATCTAACTCTTCTAGCCCTGGTACAGCTGATACTGACTTAGATCTGGCTGGGACTCATGGAAATATTGATTGAATAGCTAAATTCTCGGAAATGCTGGAACAGGGCTTAAGCAGAATGGCTAAACAAATTACGTCTGATATATGTACAGATATTAGAGATCTGGGCACTCGCATAGAGTCTCTAGAATTAAAACTGGATAAGACAGTGGATCGTGCTAATCAAAATACAAGGCGTATTCTAGATATCCAACAGCAACTAGATGAAGCACTCTCTAAAGTTGACGATATGGAAAATAGATCACAGCGTCAGCACTTTCGCATAAGGGGGCTCCCTGAATCAGTTACAGATCTTAAAGGGGCTGTGGTAACATTTATAAAAGGAACTCTTGCCTGAAGTCAAGGAGCAGAAACTCGAGTTTGATCGGATACACAGGGCCCTTATTGCTATGAGATCAGATGGCCACCCTAGGGTAAAGCCCCACTTCTTTAATATCAAGGAGCAAGTCATGCAACGCGCCAGGGAACAGTCGGGACTCACTATATTGGGACACTCAGTCCAGATCTTTACAGATATTTCCCCAACTACAATTCAAAAAAGGCGCAATTTGAAGCCATTGCTCCAGGTGTTAACCGCTAAAGGGATCAAATATAGATGGGCATTCCCCTTTCGCCTATTATTCTCTTTCCGGAATCAATCATATTATGTATCTACATATCCTGAAGGAGAAACTCTGTTTTACCAGCTGGGATTGCTATCTGATGCTCCTAAAGTTGGGCCCCCTGGCCTTACAGCTTAGTCGATACACTGTTTATAGAACCAGACTTGGGATGTACTCCCCGGTCTTTAGTGTTATGTTCTTTGTAGGCCGCCTCGTCTATTTGAGGGTCGGCTTTTCTATTTTCTTCTTTTCTCTACTATGTCAGGGCCTCCTTATTGGTTTTTATTAGTAATTAGAGGCTCTTACTTATGTCCAGGGGGCCAGCTCCATATAATGTATCAATTTACCGTGGATCTGACAAGGTCAGGTTATCAAGGGGATAGGGAATGTGCTCTGTGCTGTTACATCAAACGTTATAACGAAACAAGAGTTTATGGTGACCCCCACTAAACGAATTCTATTCGCCTCCCATAACGTTCGAGGTCTAAACTCTCCTATAAAAAGGGACATTTCTTAATTGGTAAGACATGGTTTGACAAAGGTCAAATCCAGAATTGGATAAAGGGCAGGACCCACCAGCAAGAACAAAGCTCTAGAAAAGGCTTCCAAATGCTTATTGGCTGGGTTCTTAAAGACCGGGACATCCTCTACTGGAATAGTAAGCACTGTATTAAGGCAGGATGATGCCAGATCCACAGCGAGAACAGACCACTTCTAAACAAAATCCTCAAATGGATACAAGGCTAATAAACACTTAAGTGGCACAAACAGCTTATCAGAATGCTCACAACCTCCACAGGGAAATAGTTAAAAAAAGTGAATTCCCATGGCGCTCCTGACCATATAGTTGAAAAAGTGGGTGCAAAAAGAAAGCCTTTGTAGCCTTAGGAGTTTTAAACAACTCGAAACAGCACAGACAATAGGCTGATTGTCTGGCTTTAGAGTAGTGTGTACCACATCAATAAGAGTAGTAGTGTCCTTTAATTTTGGAAATAATAGCAGAAGGTATGCTCGTCAGTCAAGGACTCAATCAGACAGAGCCTCTGCGGCTGTCTGCAAAAAAGATTATGTCCTCCTAAAAGGCTAGCAAAAAAACAAAAACAAAAAACAGGCATGCTGGTCTAAAGAAGAGTTATCCTGGGCTGGCCTACAGGTTTGTTTTTTTCCCCAGTGTCCAATCCTCCTATAGGCAGCAGTACAACATGAAATTCAAACACTTTCTGTGTCCCTCATTGAATGAGAAAGAAAAAAACCTGCCAGAGGATAGAATTGATTTCAATTAGGTCTTCTTTGCTGGCAGGACTGAGTGCTGGTGAATGTTGTATTGTCTGTTGGTTTGTAATAATAATAATAATAATAATAATAATAATTAAAAAAAAAAGGATATTCTTTGTGTATATATCAAGTCTGCAATACAACTATACATGTAGAAATGTATGCAACTGCAAGTATAAATGTACTTGTATTGCGGTGCAAGTACAAAGTCATTTTATAAAACTTTTCTAATTATGACCACTATACAATGCAACAAAATTGTGGCCTCAAGAGCAAAACTTAAACAATTTTCAATAACTATAGACTAGATTGGATTAGAGAATACCGATGCAAAATAACATATAAATGAAATATACATAGGAAGAAGTCAACATACTCTTGAGTCACTGTCAAGAAGGCAGCGACTAATGATTGTATCCAAAAACACCTCGTGTGCTGCAATTATGTGATCCAAATCCTGTGCTTGCTGCACCTTGTTCCAAAGTTCATCCCATGAGCATTCCAGGACCTAAGGAACACACAATTAGGAAAACTACAGTTAATATAGGGTTGAACATTATCAACCAAAGCCAAAACAGAGAACAAAAATGTACCTCAAATGTGATGTAATACTGCATCTGATGAATGAAATGGACCATTTCTGAAGCCAGGACGTGACACTGATGAAGCACCCCAGATAGTTCTGTAATGGAAATGAATAATGAGAATACATATATGGTTAAAAGCATAACGAATATACGGGGCTGCCCCGGTTGACCTTCTTTTGGAAAATGCTGTAAACTTGCCAGGTGACTTGGAATCATTAACTTGCCAGGTGACTTGGAATCATTAATACAGAAAAAGTATTAATATCATGAAAGTTCGAGAAAAGTCAGAAGCCCACATCTGCATACACTTGTTCTGGCTTAATGACTCAAAGTATTACAACAGGGTCAGCATGGCACTAGCATTTTCAAAAGTATTAGTAAAAGTATTAGTAAAAGTTTCTTGCCTTCACATATTTCTTGGCAGATTTCATATAAAACATTTATGGATATAGAAAGATAAAATTGCTTGACTGCTAATATTGTAATAAAAGAAGAAGTGCATCATATCATTGTCGACAACCTAGTATAATAATTATATTACTAATTAACCTGTGATATCAGTTTCCAGAAGCAAAATTCATCAAAACACAGTTAAAGTCCAAAACCGAGCTGGCCAAAATGAAAGTGTTCCTCCCAGCATATGTAGACACGGCCTGCTTCCCTATGCTGTGTACTTTAGTTTTGCGTTCTCCCCCCCCGCCCATACAGTTAAGAAGCATCTTGACCCATGATGCCTGTTCACCTTCAAGAAATACTTATTCTTGTAAACTGCCAAGCCTGGAATAAACTATACTGAATTTCACTCCCAAGTCTTTTTGGCAAGTTGAAACTGCTTTTGGAATTTTGCCAGGCCAGGAAGTTGCTATACCGTACTGAACAGACTGGAAAATCAGGAGATATTCAAATACTGCTTTAGGCAATTGAACATAAGAACAGACCAACCGCTGGAAGTTGGGAAGGTTAATGTTAGAACAGATCAGTAAGTTTTCGCTGTACACCTACCCATCCCCAATTTTTTCAAGGAGACCTACATTTTAAATTTGGATCTGCTTAAGAAAATGAGAGGGAATGCCATAAAGCATGATTATCCCTAAAATGGAGACACAACTAAATAACATTTCTAGAAAAGCCTTACTTACATGACCCTCATATGCCTCTTAACTCTGTAGGTGTAGGTGTATAGAAAGCAAAAAGAAATCTTAATTCTTATGTGTGGCCAGTCCTCCATAGTATGTTATGGCCGATTACGAACCATGAAGCATAGTTCATCTCTAGTGACAGTGTACAGTTTTATCGGCTGTGAGGTTAACATTCTGCAGTAGAAGTGGGCCAAAATACCATAGCTGTATAGGGGTTAGATACTGATCTGCATAGTAGTTGCCCTCATATTTGCAGGCCAAAGCATTAACTGCGAATATCTAATGATTTACAAGACTTCTCGATGAAAAACAACAGCCTGCTTTTTAATTAGACTCAAAGCCAATTTTAAACATATCTTAAGCCTTATAGAAAGTATAAAAAAATCGGTTTATGCTAGCAAAAACTGTTCATGGCTGTTTTTTTAATGACAATTAAAAGCACTTAGCAGGGTTTAGCCTTAATTAAGCACTTGTAGGATTTGCCTGGGTAATTCACAGATTTATTGGATTTGGTTGCACTCAGAATGAAATGAAAAAGAGAATTGTAATCTTTTTTCACTATATGCCCACGTCAATTTCTTGTCACAATCTCCTTAAAGCTGAAGTTTAATCTGCTTATATTTTGCTGTCCCTAGTTCTTCACGATCGCCCTCACCAATATGCTACTGAAAATGTTAAACTAAAACCTGTCGTCTTGAATAAATACATTATTTTAGACCCACGGATGTCACCATTGGGTCTCGGTTTCTCTATGCAATACAAGAAGATCATGGCTAGAGGGAGGGGCTGTACATAGCCCTCTAAAAATATTACAGCACCCTCCCTAAGTACTCCACTGAAGAGCCCTCAGCTCTGATGCAAGCAGTGGGAGCTTGGGAGCAGTTCTGCAAAATGCCTCAAAGGGTGGGTGTCGGTATGTGTCTAGCTGTATGCTACAGATGGTATTCAACAGGCAAGTTGAAACCTTAGATAAATTTGACAATTTTGTTAGGTGTGCTCTAGTGCAGATCCTCCTATAGGAAAAACAGGATTTTTGTAATCACTGTAAAAATCTTTTTCTTGGGAGTCCATTGAGGGACACAGGTCCCTCCTCTCTGTGTTGATGATCATTGTCTTGATTCAACAAAACTCAGGCATGCTGGGAGTAAAAGGGGAATTATCCTGGGCAAGCCTACAATTTTTGTTTGCCAGTGTCCAGTCCTTGTGTAGATTGAAGTATAACACGATAGTACATGACTTCCTCAATGGATTCCAAGAAAAGGATTTGATTTCTTGTCCATTGAGGGACATAGGAAGTCATGTACTGTCGGCCCATCAAAAAAAAAAAAAAAAAAAAACCAAAAAAAAAAATCGATCCGAGGGGTGGGCAACAGGAAAGAAAATGCTAACAGGCCTACATGAACATCATAATTGGGGACTGACTGACCCCTAAAAAGCAACCTGAGGGACCTTAAACCTGAAGCTGGCATAAGTTAAGGCCTAAAAATCCACTTGGTGAAATTTGGAGAACATAAGAACAGAAAACCAGGCGTTAACCTTGCAAATATGAGAAACAGTAGCCTGACACTGACAAGACCAAGGGACACAGATCTAGTGTAGTGTACCTTGATATGAAAGAGTGGCAAAGAACCCTTCAGATCATAAGCTTGAGTCACAAAAGTGGAACGAGAAGCTGGTTTCCCCTTATGAGGACTATTAGGAATGACAAAGAGTCAGTCTTTCTGAAGGAAGCAGTGGCTGTGATATAAACTCTTACAATCTTAACTACATCCAGGCAATTGAGGGAGATCTAATGAACTGGAGCAGTCCAGAGGGACTAAAAAAGAATGATGCCTTGGGTAAGGTGAAAAGCCAGATGGTACGTTAGGAAGGAATGGAGTTTTGGGTCTCAACACCACCTTGTTCTTGTGCAAGACAAGAAAGGGTTCTTCAAAGGATAAGGCTGCCAGCTCAGAAATTAGGTAACGCCAACTAGAAGAAGCAACCCTGTGATTGAGAGTGGAAAGGAGAATATCCCGGATAGGTTCAAAAGGCAGGTTTTAAAATCACAGAGAGAGACAAATTTAGATCCAATAGTCACCAAGAAGCAAAACAGGGATCCACATCGGAGACAACCTGCACAAAGGTCATAATAAAAGGATGGGAAGCCAACAGTCTATGGGAGCAAGATCAGAGAACTAACCCTTGATGGTGCCGAGGGTCAAATGCTGATCCAAACTCTGTAAAAATTAAAGGATTCATCCCATAGAGAATTTCCTGGCCTCTCGTCTTGCACCAAGTAATGTATACCTTCCGTGTGTGGTGATAGACCAGCAATGCCATTAAAACCAGTAAATGTGAAGCAGGATGGTAATTTGGCACTTGGCAGAAGATCCAGACATCTGGAAGAGCCTGCAGAGCATCTGCCAGACATCTAATTAGGTCGGAGTACTACATCTGCCTGGGCCAATCTGAAGCAATGCAGATCACCAGAATGCCCTCCATCTCAATCCTGTGAAGCCTACAAGGAAGGAGTGTCAAGAGAGGAGATGCATAGATCAGCTTCCGCTATAGAAGTTCCCCTAGGACCAGGCCTTGCCAGCTGAGTAAGTCTGCCTGTCCATTGTCTACATCTGATGGCGTAGGCAAAGTTCTGCCGAGGACAGGAACTTCTCTACCTCTTTTGCCATGGCAAGACTTCTAATTCTACCCTGATGGTTGATATATGCCACCGCTGTGGCACTGCCTGACTGAATCTGGATTGGAAGACTCTCCAGCTGGGAGGTTCTGTGTTGCAGGAATAGCTGAATCGCCTTAAGTGCCACAATGTTAATGAGGAAACAATATTCCTCCTATACGCCCAAGACCTCTGCACTATCAAGGTGCTCAGGAGTTCTTTCTAGCGTGACAGGCTGGCAACCATTGTGAGCATCTTCCAGAACAGCAGAGGGAAGGAGCAAGATTCCTGAACCAGCAAGGCAAGGACAATCTGGTCTTCGGTGCAAGATGAACTGTCCCACGACAGGATGTTGTGTTATAGGGGACTGGAGTGAAAGTAAGCAAATGGGATTGCCTCAAAAGGAGGCTTATTTAGCCCTTGGACTCTCAAAGAAGCAAAGGGTCAGGCGACTGCTGGACTGAAGAATATGAGTCTAGGATAGGAGTCTGAGGAAGAACGTTGTGCATAGGACTAGACCCAGGATATTCTAAGTGATAAGTCGGTTCCAGCACCAATTTCTGAAGGTTTACGATCCAACCACACCCCTGCAAGTTGTGACCGGTTAGGGCTACATTGTCTGCCATAACCTGTGCTGACAGTTCCCTCAGTAGAAGGTAGTCAAGATATCTCACAATGAGAATGGCCTGAGAATGCAATAAGGCTAGTACTTGGTGAACATCTGACATGCAGAAGATAAGCCCAAATGGCAGGGCCACAAACTGAAAGAAGACCCAAAGCAATATGTAGGAATCACTACCGTGTTTCCCCGAAAGTAAGACATCCCCCGAAAATAAGACCTAGCGCTATCTTCGGGGATGTCTGTAATATAAGACCTACCCCGAAAATAAGACCTAGTTCGGGGTAGGTCTTATATTACAGACATCCCCGAAGATAGCGCTAGATCTTACTTCCGGGGTAGCTGTGAAGACCGGCCGCAGCTCCCTCCCGCCCCCTCGCCCGTCCACCTACCCGCACGCTGTTGCTCTCTGGATGACGACATCAGAGCGGAGAGGCAGCTCCCTCCCGCCCCCTACCCGACACGCCCCCCCTCCAGCAGCACGCATGCCCGCCCCCTCGTCTCCTTAGTTCCGAGCGGAGAGGCAGCTCCCTCCCGCCCCCCTGCCAGACACGCCCCCCCGGCCGCACGCATGCCCGCCCACCTGTTTGTGGCTCCCTGGACGGCAGAGCACAGCTGCAGCCAGGTAAGACATCCCCCGAAAATAAGACCTAGTGTCTTATTTCGTGCAAAAAAAAAAAAAATAAGACTGTCTTATTTTCGGGGAAACACGGTAGTGTGCAAAAAAGGTGACATGCATCCTTATGTACAGAGGCCTGAAAGTCTCCCTGGTGGAGAAAGGCTATGATAGACCTGGTGGATTCCATGTGAAAATTTTGGGCCAAAATAAAAAAACATTTAGGGCCTTGGGATCCAAGATTGTATATATCTTCTGGGGACAGGTTGGCGTAGGACCACTGAAACTAGGCAGAAACCGTTCTGCCACAGGTACTGGGGCAATAACACTATGTTCCAGAAGTCCCACCCATCTGTGTGGAGACACGGGCAGGTTGGGAGTGATAAAACAAGGGGCTGAGAGCAAAACTCTAGCTTTTAGCCCCTGGAAACCATTTTTCATACTTGAGA
>NW_017306835.1:75508-111878 GCF_000935625.1 Nanorana parkeri
TCCCCCCCCCCCCCCCGCCCCCCATAGTTCTCTTCAGCTATATGCTGAAAGTGCCGCAGTGGGGATGACAATACTGTTGAGGTCCACCCCGCTGGCTGATTGACAGCGGGCTCTGAGAATTTAGACATCTGAACATTTGGGGGACTTGAAATTCCAAGGTTTGCAGGCAGACTTATAGTGTGAGGTAGCGAAAAGGATTTTTCTTGGCCTACAACCTTAGGCTTTTTTGGATGAGTACTCTTGCCACCTGTTCCATTGTTGATGAGCATCCTGGGCAGCTTCAAATAGGTGTTGTGCCTCAAAGTACAACACTGCAATAAAACACTTTAGCCAAAGAGTCCCCCTCATGTTCAAGAGCATGGGACTCTCACAGGAAATAACAGAAGACCAACAACATTGTAGCTCAAAGCTGCAGACATGAGTTCCAAAAGCTCTAACATCAAGACCTTAGACCAATCAGTAAGGGTTTGACAGATCAAAGTCACAGCTAAGACAGGTTGCAAAGGTGCCCATGGAGAAGAGAGCTCTAAAAAGTTACTTGCCAGAGATGTTCTTAACCACTTGCTGACTGGGTGTTAAACCCCTTTCTTGGCCAGGCCATTTTTCAGTATTCAGCGCTGCTGTACTTTGACATTTATTCCGTCATGCAACGCTGTACTGCAATGAGATTTATACAATTTTTTGGTGACAATTAGAGATTTATTTTGGTGGCATTTAATCACCACTGAAATTTTTAGGGCCAGGGCGTGAGCAGAAAAAAATAAAATAAAAAAAATAACGTACAGGCACCTCCACCTGCTGGGAAGAGGATGCCATCCGCCCGTGGTGTTCTACAGATGAGCTAATTTGATTTATTCAACACCAAACTACTCACCTGGCATGCTTTTGAGTAATTTTGCATTGCACATATGTCCTTTCCAAATGTCTGTTAGAATATATTCCATCCTTTTAGCACGCCAAAGAAAGTTAAACACTCGCAGATAATGGCTCATACACTCTCTGGTAAAAACCTATAAAAACAAAAAAGGGGTTTGGTTATTGTCAACAAATTTTTCATTAATATAGATACCCACTCCAGGTTCCATCTCCCAGGCAAAGACATCCCTTTTACGATTTTTTGTAAATGCCGCTAGGCCGTTGATCCCAAGACATTGGAACTCTCAGGTGATTTCAACATTGGGGGAATGGACCGCGGAAATGTGCCAACTAAGATCTGAGGAGCTGATTGCCGAGCGGCTTGACAGGTCTAAGTGCTTCCAGTCCAGATGGAGGCCATGGCTAATGTTTATGGCAACGGATGAGTTTAGGACAATGGCATAAATACATGATCTGCTCTCCATTTGTCTGTGAAACCTCAATAAACAATATTTCTGCCAAAAAAAGTATAGATACCCACGCTAATCAATTTGGAACGAATCAGCTGTTAGTGTGGTATAATGGTTTAACCCACTCATTTAAATCTGCTGGTTTCCTGTGTAACCTTTGTGGCCCTCCTCTGTTATCACAGCATGGGCCGGGCAAAATTATTTTCTTTCTAATAATGTAGAGTCTACAGAAAATGCAACATTATATACTGTATACTACTTGGTATTATTGCTAGCTTTATTTAGAGCAAATATTACTTCACGCTCCAACATTCAAATGCATGTTGATTCAACAGAAATGTAAAAAAGGACTTTATTGGTTTACATCTTTGTGCCTACAGATAATAAAGAAAAAAATGCTGACTACTTGCAGGACTTGGTACCATGTGCAAGAATTCCTTACACCAGGCACAATAATATGCATTCAACGAATAGTAACAGTTGATCTTAATACTCTTACAGTTTAGGCCTCATATGTTTGAGTGCCCAAAGGCCGCCTCCCCCTTTCACCAACCAGTCTTCTGCATTGAAGGGTCACTGTGAAGCCCTAAATGCTGGTCTTGCTTGTGTTTTGTGCACTTGGCCATTTAACAGCCCCTCAGGAACATAACTGAAGCACAGTCCTAAGGAGGCAGAAACAAAGGTGCCCATGCAGGGAAGAGTTTAATTGAATGCCCCCTATTATATATATAAATTATATTATAAATATAATTGTATCCAAACTGTGAATGAGTAAGACGGTATAATGGTGCAAGACCACATAGGTGCCTCAGGGCCTAGACAGCTTGAAATCACTGAAGGGTATCCAACCTACAGAAGTAATAAACAACCGAGTGGCTCAAAACATATCAGAAGAGTGTGTAGTTCTTCCCCAGCACCAATTTTGCCAATAAAGAGTAGTCTGAAAAGGTTATAGGTCATCTTGTGCTACCTCCTCAACTGTATTACAGGCTCTCCCTCTCCACTGCTACATTTGTCTCCAGCTCCAGTCACATCTTTGTGATGCGGGAGAGTGAGGGATGCTGCAAGCGATTCTGCATTGCATGTTGCTATGTTAGGTGTTCTGCAATGCCATTATTTCTTAACGGCACCCCACAGAGCACCTAGCCATCGTATATGCGCTGAATTGCACAACATCGCGCGATAACCTATTACCATGCAAAAAAAATTTTTTTTAAATCACTTTCACTTTTTTTTTTTAAAGTGCGATTTAGCTACAGTAACAACTCCATTCAAATAAATTGGCTGCCCTACTGCAGCACCTCTGACATGTTGCATTGCAGAGGTGTGAACGGGGAGACTTCTCTCCACTGAAATCTGCTTCTCTATATTAACTTTTTGCTCAGTGTTAATATGCTTCTTCCCTTTATCCACTTTTGCTAGCTACTACTTATTCTATGATATACAAGCCATTAAAAAAAACAATTAAAAGGAGAACTATGAGTGCTTTTCACTCACCTCATAGTTCTAGCCGACCTGTGACAATGAGACTGTCACAGGTCGGCTCAGTAGATCGGGAGGTGAGCGAACACATACCGGGTTCGCTCGCCTCTTGATCCTGTCACGGCTCTCTGCCGTGACAGGGGGAGGGGCTGGATTCCCCTCTCCGATCTGCCAGCGCTGACTGGCGGAACGGACGGGAGAGGGGGCGGGTACAGCTGGCTCTGCCTCTAGATAGGCAGAGCCAGCTGTCACTCACGCAGCTGGGCAGATCCCGTCATCTAAGTCGGGATCCGCTCCGGCGTCTCAGTATACCGCGAGCTGTAGCTCGCCGTATACTGAGCTTAGGGTAACGGGAGGACGCTAGTTTGTGTCCTCCCGTTACCCTGAGAACTATGGGGAAAAACACTGACCCCATAGTTCTCCTTTAAGCACATCCCTTGAGATGCGTTGTCATGTAATGGCAGAAGAAGAAATAGCCAATGTAGAAGACAGGATTGACGAACAAACATCACCCCTTGAGCACAGCTTAAGTGTACTATTGGAATATTGAACCGAGTTTTAAACACTAAATAGAAAATAATGATAATCTAATAATTTTTGATGTCACAAGAACACTGCAAGCATAAAACATTTGATCCCAACTGATGATATACCAAATTAATCCTTACTTCTCTCTTCTCAACAAGGTCTTCCTGAGAGCATTACTACAAAGCAGATTATACAGACTGTGGCTACCTTGATTAAAACATGTTAATCCAATACCACACAATTTTATTCTCAATTCATTTGAATTTGTTACCTGCCAAGGAAGGATTTCTATAAAAGACAGCCAATTGCACAGAAAAATGTTAAAACAACCAGGTTTTCCAAAAGAACTCCTGGGACCCTACATCTCCCCATATACCATTGAATCTAAAGGCAAAAGTAAAACTAGATGTATAAACAATCCATAAGAATGAGCAGAATTCAAGTGTCATTTCATATAACTCCAACACTCCTCCAATGCAAGAGAAGCACCATCTCAGTAGATTTTAAAATGCACCTCAGGCTTGTCTAAGGGCAAAGATATACAGTATGTAATAATATACTTATGCACACTGTTGTACAAGCATTTGCCAGGCAGCATGTGAAAATGTATAGATTCTTTTTTTTTTTTTAAACAGGCATACAAATTACCTCACACTTCACTACAAACATTTTTAAGCATTTTAAAGAGATGCCATTTGCTTCTTGAGTAAAGTAACATAATAGCTTCATTAAGTAAAATACCGATTTTAGGTGATAAAACTCTTTTGAACAATAAACCAGCTATTTTCTAATCAAATCTAATGAATCCTTCATCATATTTTATTTTAAATAGTACAAATATGATAGTACTTAAATACATTCTACAGTGCCTTGCAAATTATTTCAAATTAGTTGATAGTCTATGAATAATGGAACACAATGAATGAACTATTTTATTAAGGACATGCTTAAATCTAAGAGAACAATTGAATGATTAAATATATAAGACGCAGTTTAAATAAAAAGCCATTTAACTGCATATAACACATTTAAAGAAACTGAAATTGTAACTAAAATATTCACTGCATGCTTTTGAATTTCCATATAGAACATACAAAAATAAAACGCACAAAAGGAACAGAAGACAAAAAAAAAAAAAAGTATATAAAATAACCACAAAAATACAAAAAATATTGTGCCTTCACTAAATCCATTGTTTAAACTCCTTATCTTAAAAAGGAGAACTATGAGGTGAGTGCTTTTCACTCACCTCATAGTTCTAGCCGACCTGTGACAATGAGCCTGTCACAGGTCGGCTCAGTAGATCGGGAGGTGAGCGAACACATACCGGCGTTCGCTCACCTCTCGATCCTGTCACGGCTCTCTGCTGTGACAGGGGAGGGGCTGGATTCCCCCCTCCCTGCTCCGATCCACCAGCGCTGACTGGCGGAATGGACGGGGGAGGGTACAGCTGGCTCTGCCTCTAGATAGGCAGAGCTAGCTGTCAGTCACGCAGCTGGGTGGATCCCGGCACAATTGTCGGGATCCGCTTCAGCTGCTGCGTCTCAGTATACCGCGAGCTACAGCTCGCGGTATACTGAGCCTAGGCTGACGGGAGGACGCTAGTTTGTGTCCTCCCGTTACCCTGAGAACTATGGGGAAAAGCCCTAACCCCCATAGTTCTCCTTTAATAGCTACTGTATTTATAGTACAGACTTACAGTTTATGGACCTCAAGTATTGAGCAGCTTATACAAAAGCATTTAAAAGCAACTTTCAGCTCCAGTTTGGAGATCTTGAAGCCCATCCTGACAGTGCACCTGTGACCATACCATGAACATTAAAGCATTTATTTAACAAGCAAGTAAATTAATTTATGGCTGAGGTCCATTTCAGAACAGCGCATAGCACATACTGTTTGTTTACATTAGAAGACCTTTGTTTAGAATTTTGAGGCTGCATTCACATACATTAACACTGCATCGCATTAAAGCAACCCAGTATAAATAGGCTGTCAACACACCCCAGCACACCCTTTTGCAGTCACAAGGGGACGTAGGCCTAAGGGGTGTAGCGAGAAGCTTCTTCTCCCCCTTCTGTGTCTGTCCCACAGCAGAAAGCATGGACAAGGATACAGAAAATGGTGCATGTGCAGTACAGTATCTGGGGAGGAGGCTGCACAGGTGCTGGAGGCTGCACAGGCTTTAAGGGAAATACAACAGCGTCAAATTTATAGTGTTAACGCTGAACCATTGCTAAATGGGCAATAAAAAAAAAAAAATCACACCAGAGCAGCAGATTTATCCCTGCACTGAGGCTACTGCCTGGGGCACCTGGGGAGCATGGGTACAGCCCCCACCCGAGGGGCTTTTAAATCTTATCACAAGTGCGGCAGCAGTCATGGATGACATGCCTTCAGAGCTTCAGCCTCTGGTGTCTTCAGAGTCAGGGCACCACTTAGATGGACCACAGCCCTGGACCTGTAGAGCACGCTGCAGCGAACCACTCATTATCCACAGAAGTGCTAAGAAAGGTGTTGAACAATGAGGTCAGTGACTGCGCACATTACAGGCCCACCCTGCAACTTCCTTCCATCGGGGTCCAAGTACGGTCTGCAAAGGTGAAAACCAATCTAGACAGTGGCTAGTAGGAGCCACTTACTAAAAGAATCCTGCAGAAGAAAATCTTAGAAAAAAAATATTGTAAAAGGGTGTGCTTCTGTGTGCATTAACTTAGGCTGGGTTCACACCTAGGCGTAGTGAATATGCGCGTCTGTCGCGCGTTTTTACCGCGATTTGCGGTAAAAAAATGTGCGACAAACGCGCGTTTCCGTGGGCTATTTGGCTGTATCCCAATGGAAACGCGAGACCAAAACGCCCCAAAGTAGTACATGCACTTCTTCGGGCGTATGCCGTTTTGTAGAGCGTTCAGACGGGCTGAAATACGCCCAGGTGTGAACCATACCCATAGGAAACAATGGGATTTCTGTGTTTGAGCGTTTTGCAGAGCGTTCAAACGCGCTACAAATCGCCCAGGTGTGAACCAGGCCTAAGGAGACTGAAGCTGGCCATGAACAACCGGCCAAAACTCACACCCTTTTGCCCGGCATCCCTTGATCAGTTGATCGCTGGAGGCGGTTGGAAAATCTTCGAACGTGCCAATGAGCTGCCGGCTTTGTTTGGGTATTCCGACAGCAGCCACGGGCCGAATGAAAAAAAATAGAACAGTGTATGGCCAGCTTAACATAAAACTGAGGCAGGATGGGAGTGATAGGGGGGTTATACATGGCTGTCCTAAAGCTTTGACTAATTTGCCAGAATCCAATCACCCAAAAGTAGCTGCATAAACCATGGTTAAGAAATTACTATCTGTGACCACTGATGTACCATCAAGGACACAATTTTTATAAGCAATATAAATGATACATACTCGCCTTCCTGTAAAGCCACCGAAGACATCAGTGTCTAATTAATGGTATCTTACATTATGAACCCAATTAAAACTGTTTTTATCCTAGCATACCCAATTGGCAACAACAGAAATCATTTTAACAGAAATAACTTACAGTGGCTATGGGTCCATCCACATGGTAATCTAAACTAAATACATCCCATCCAGTGTCACCAGGAGATACCTTGGAAGAAACAGGAGGGAAGGATTAAACAAAATTTAGCTGCAATTACACCTTTTGGACACAAACACGTCAAACCGCAGCTGTCACTTCATGTACCTTTTCTGGAATGTTTTTGTGCTTTAAGTCAAATTTGTTTACAGGTGCATAACATAAATCTCAACTGTTTACATGGTAAACCAACATTTGGGACTTTGTATATGGAAGTAATGTTATTGCATTGTAGAATTCTAACTTTATATAAGTTAATGTATTAAATGGCCAACACATACAAAAGTAACATTTGCGTTAAAGGTGAAGTCCTGCCTTGCTTTCCTGTCCGCCTAGAGGTTTTGGATTTAAGTCCACCTTTGCATGTTCCAGAACCTCTCAATGCAAACTCCTTACAATGAAATACATTTTTAAAGAATCCTAAATGAAGAATAAGAACCCCTCCTAATAGCCTCACAATGGCCACAGCAGGTGTGCCAATTGCCGAAACCTCAAGGGCAGAGACCCCCACCAATATAGTCCATGCAAGAAATTGTTAAGTGGGTTAACTTTCCAACAACTACCAAAACTAAAATAGTTTTGCATTGATGGACTCTGTATGCGACCAACAGTTAACAGATCATCAGTTTTTTTTCATGGCAACAATGCACTTTTGCTGGATTACATCTTGATTTCCTATTCTTGATTGTAAACTATTAATTACTATTAGGTAGAAATCAGATACATTGCTAATGATAATTATAAAAGTAGACTTTAGATGCACTAAGTGCAGCTGCTATTCCCATTCTAAAAACACCACTTAAAATGCTTACCTGTCAACCCATGTCAGTCTTTGTCCTGACCTGTGGCTCTGAAAAGGCAGAGGTCATTAACTGGCTGCCTCTATCTGAGCTGTCGATTAGCAAATCTGTATCAGGAAGCATTAAAGAAGCAGAAGAGCACAAAGGCCAGTGGGACCTAGACAGAGCCTTCACAGGTTGACAGGTATTTTAGTCCCTAAATTGGTCTTTTCAGAACAGGTGCTGTAGCTTGAAACAGAGTATATAAAGTCAATATTTCACTAGAGATCTGCTTTAACCTTAAAATCTTCATTTGCATTTACCTCAACCTGCCAATGTCCTACCCCAAATGTCCATGCCAATGGCTAGTATTTCCTATTGAATCTAAGAGGGCCTAATCTGCATAAAGTCACCTGCTTTAATAAATATGCCCCAAAGAGTTAAAAAAAAAAAGGAGAAAACAATTGCCTTATTTAGTATAGCATTAATACAAGCCACAACGATGGGTCTATAAAGCATCTAAAAGAAAAAGAAAGTCAAATTATGATGCAGTGCATATTGACAACATTAATTGACAAAGTGAAAATCATCCACGCTCTGTTTTTCTGTACCCAAATTTAGTGTGGCAATTCTTTAAGACATCAAAGAGCATATGAAATTATTCAAATGCTAGATGAGAAAAATATTTCAACCAGCCAAGCTTTTTCTAAAGAACAGGTTTTATATAATACAACAAAAACACATTTTCTGCTATTAATTTCTTCAAAATAAGATTTTAAAAAAAAAAAGTGCACTCAAAAAGCTCTAAACTGGAGTGGCCAATTAGATGGTAGGAATATATATTTTTTTCCAAATAGAAAACAAACGGAAAAAAATCTTTGACAAAGCACAGCACAAACAATGTGGCAGTAGAGGCACAGGAGGGAAACTGATTGGTCCTGAGACATATCAGTCTCTTTTTTGTTACGGGCCTGTCTGAGTTATTAGCTTGCAGGCACTCTCAATAACAAGAGAGTTTTATTTTAAAGAGGAGGCCTTGATTCCTATTTTGACTTTTACAGTGTGGATGAATGCAATAAATAATGTCTTCTTATTTCTCGTAAATGGCCCCATTTGAAGCATCAAAATAAAATTGAGGTTATTATGTGCTCTGTCTAGCAGCACTTTAGTTGCCAATTCTAAGGATGTTTGTTTATTACTTTATATTGGCAAGGGAGGTACTGCTGAATTAAACACTATAAATGTTTTAGGATGCCGGCATTTGTACGCAATTGCCTAGGTATTAGTCTAGTACATTTTCACACAGCGTAATACAAGAAAATTACATTTAATACATGGGTATTCTGCATGACATACAGCCAATTATGCACTAAAAACATACCGTTTCTGTTAGATTAATAAGAACATGCTTTTCCTCACTCAAGCTTAAAAACCAATTATTCTACCAGTGACCATATCGGTAATATTTTATAAAACTTTAGCATTTCAAACACAGCTATAGATAATGAACTAAATAATGCAAATACAGGCAAGGATGGGAGTATTAATAGTGATCTGCTGGTGCACAGATACAGGCTTAAATAAGAGTGGCACACTTAAAGCACCTAAATAGCTGGGTCTTCTTATTCATTCAGGCTCCCCCCACTTAATTTGTTGCATTAACTGTCAAAAAAACAACAAACAAACAATCATTTGCTGTAGCGCCATCTTATGCGATTATAGGTCTCGGCATTCAATTGACTCATCGGAAGGATGCCGACGTCATCCCCTGCATTATGCAAGGTGGTGCAAAGGAAGGTAAACTAATGCTCAACTTACCTTGCTAGAGTGGGTGACTTTCCTCTGCAGCTTACCCCAGTTTTCAGTAATCCCGTCTCAAGTGAAAAGCATCATATGCTACGTTAGAGGGGTAATTTTCTATATACACGACCAATCACCCCATTCAGCGTTATACAAGCTGGAAAATTGGTCGCATTAATGCCTATTTTTTTATGTGTTGACATCATTATGTTGCAGGAGGCATAGGGAGCAGGTTTGTGAAGGTTAGAAAAAAGTCCAGGGAATAAGCGCTCTCCGAAGTGTTGGACGGGGTTTAATTGGAAGGCACAAGTTGTGCTGCTTCTCAAAAAAGTGCAGACCGTGATGTCCGACGTTTGTGTTAAGACAACAAGAAGGTGAGGGGGTAGAGAAGCGCTAGCAACCTGGTGTGAATACGTAGCAAAGTGATTAAGGATTGGAAATGTAATACTCACGTCTGGGTGAGTTAGTGGAGGCTTTGGAGGATAAGAAGTAGGTTATTGAAAGAGGCAGTTTAGGTAGCTAGCATTACCTCTAGAAGCCGGACATCCAAACGTTTTAGTATCTCAGGATTATCAAACTGTGCATTGGTTGCTCTCACTGCCGTTTCAAGTATCCCTGTAAGATTGTGTTGGTACAGTGTAGTTGCTGGACGAACAAGTTCTGGTCTAAAAAATAAAACCAAATTCCTTTAGTTCTATACAACAATATATTTTAGATAACATCTTAAGAACTCCAAAATAAACCTAAATATTAATGCTCCCAAGACTACAAAAGCCACACCAATGTGTCTCTCCAAATTCTCCTCAGTTTGGATCTATTACTTTTTGATGCTGCCAGTGCTTGAATTCCTAGCACAAAAGGTCGGCCCTCTACATAATTCACATCCATAACATCCATAACATAAACGCATCGCCATCCCATACTCTAAGGACCCATTCACACTAGATGCAGTGGGTTCCAGCCCGATTCTGGTGAGAATGCACTGCCTCGCATTGTGGCTGGCTCACTTTTTAGTGGGGCAGGAGGGGGCGTGGTGGGCCATATAAGTGAATGGCACCGTAGCCACGCCCTCCGGTGGCAATGCACATTATGCCTGCGGTCCGGTGCGATCAAAATGCTGCGAGCACTCTTGATTGCACTGGACCATACCAGCCTCAATGCGAGGCATTGCGTTCTGGCCAGAACGCACTGCATCTAGTGTGAACGGGCTCTAAAAAGGTATCATCAGCACAGAGATAGAGTCAACACTGCTTCAAGGTGATAGTAAAGACATGCTCTCCCCACCTCCTACACTTAAATCAGCAGACCTTTCCTGCTGCCCAAGGAAAAGGACTGCTCAAGGTATTGGTGGTCATTTGACCACAACTAATAACATGAACAAGTGAACATTTAAAGAATTTTCCTTTGGCCATTTCTTCTCTGGAAGGGCTGTTCTTGCTGCACTCAAATGCATATACTTACTTTATTGATGAATGTACAATCGTGGGTAAACATCATGATATGGTGGCCTGTAATGCGCCAGCACATATACCCCAGCTATTTTCTTTTTCCTCCACGAGGGCATGCCAATTGCAACATGCATACTCGTGTGTATAAGAGAATGCATACGTATGCAATTGTAAGAGGGGGCTCAACCACCACAATGCTTTGAAAATAACTTATGGATGTGTTACCGATTGAGCGTTCACATGATGCATTAAATGTTGCAGTGACCGGGTTGTTCGGAACCAGCACAATAACTGTATTTCCACCTTCACAGCTAAATTGGGATAACCCCCATTTTATATTTGTTGCATGTTCCTATTCACAGAGCATAAGCTAAAAAAAAAAAAAAATAAAGCTTTTTGCATTTTTAATTGCTTTTAACCTCTTGCCGTCCGCCCGTAGTAAAAAAACGGACGGACGGCACTGCAGCATCTGAAAAGACCCGCTAAACATTTCCCCATTAAAAGGAGATACCACCACAAAGTCGAACATGCAACTATACTGTTATATATAAAACATAATTTATTAAACAAAATACAAAATGCTCAATCCTAAAACATATGGCACACATGTATTGCACATAAAAAAACTTGGCTAATATTGGTAGAAGTGATTCTAATATGGATCCCTCAAATGTCCGAAACAGTTACAAAAATAACTTTACGATAAGAAAAGAGTGTTCACAGATTTTGTATAAAAAACAAATCAAGGAGATCCTCTGTAGTGGCCAATCTGTGTACGACACATATATGAGCCAATAAATTCACGATATCGATGTCTTCAAAGTACCAAATTATCCAGTTCATGTCAGGTCTACATGATTAGGAGATATAGATATATGTAGAAAGTAGCTGGAAATAAACTAGATGAATAGTATCAAGTGACACCTACTGTGTCGATAGGAACCTGGGTTCAGCAAAGATGATCGAGAACGTAAACTATATACCAATTTGTACAGAAAGACCACTGCTGGAAAGTCTATTTTGGAGGCCAGCAGTGCTCATCCCATTAGTTTGAAAAAAAGGGTCCCATATGGGCAATATTTGAGGATACAACGAAATTGCTTATTGGATGCTGACTTTGAGGTGGAAGCTACTAACCTCCGACAAAAATTGAGGGGATATTCCAACAAAACTTTGACAAAAGCCTACAAAAGGGCAAAAGAAGATCATGCTATGGTGAAACCAAAATGTAATGAAAAGAATAATAGAAAAGATGATCAGGTTAGACTAGTTCTCACCTATAATAGTCAACATCAAGCAATTTCCGATATCCTAACAAAACATTGGCATTGTATATCCGGGGACTCCAGGATATCAAAGTTTATACATAGTAAACCATCTGTGACATATTGCAAATGTTCGTCTTTAAAAGACAAACTAGTGAAAAGTGAATTCAATACAAACAAGAAATTGGGGGTGTTGTAGATACCCTGGAACTTATCAATGCCAAAAATGTAAATTTTGCAGGTTTATTCATGTGGGACCACAAATAATTACCTCTAGGGGGTCAAACAATTTGTAGCAGGCATTTTGCAAACTGAGAGACTGGATGGAGTTATATATCTCTTATCTTGTCATTGTGATATGTTCTATAATTGGGAAAACAAAAAGAATGTTGAAAAGGATATCGGATCACCTATCTGATGTAGCAGCTCGTGATCTGAGATCTCCAATTGCGAGACATATAATACAGTTTCATGATAGCCAAACTCAGGGTCTCCGCTTCTTTGTTCTGCATTGTGTACATAAAATTGAATCGTGGTGGAGACTGGGATAAATGTCTATTACAACGGGAATGCAGATGGATACACCTTACTAAATCTTATGAAGAACCGGGCATAAACGACGTGATTAATTTCAGTTGTTTTCTGTAGTCGGGTCCTACTCCGGCATGTTCATGTGTCTGTAGGAGGTCCAGTGTAAGGTCGTTTAAAAATCGGAACTATAGTTAATGGGTATGATAATATACTGATCAAGACTGAGATATACTGATATATATTTATTTATATTTCCTTGGTAAATATTGACGGCCTTTATGGCCCTTTTCTTTTAATGTATATTGTAAAAGGTATTGATTTATGAACATTAGTTACAAAAATTTCTAATTATTGATGTGGAACGCAAATGGCTACTATTCGCACTCTCGGAAATCAAGTGGAACGCAATTAAACAACAAGTGTGACAAAAAAGTCCTGCTTAGGATTACCGCTTGGTTTTGAGCAAGAGCAGACTACGCTCTTCTGACGAAGCCCCGTTTGGGGGAAAACGCGTTAAGGAATAAGCGTGGTGTTTGCCATTCACCTCGGCTTTATGGATGTCCCTCCTGTCCGAAGTTACTTTATACTTTACATTCATTACATTACATGAGTGTTTTCATTGTGACACCTTGAGTTACAATATGGACACTTGCCGATGCCTCGATTGTGTGTGACATGTTCCAGAATTATCGAAGGAATCAATGGTGTTGACAGCACTAGCCAAGTTAACGTATACCCATTGTTAATTGTACGGCCGTACCTACAGCCTGGAATCCGTTCTCGATCATCTTTGCTGAACCCAGGTTCCTATCGCAACACAGTCAGTGTCACTTGATACTATTCATCCAGTTTATTTCCAGCTACTTTCTACATATCTATCTCCTATTCATGGAGATTTGATATGAACTGGATTTTTTGGTACTTTGAAGGCATCGATATAGTGAGTTTATCGGCTCATATATGTGTCCTACACAGATTGGCCACTACAGAGGATCTCCTTGATCTGTTTTTTATACAAAATCTGTGGTCATTTCTTATCATAAAGTCATTTTTGTAACTGTTTCGGACATTTGAGGGATCCATATTAGAATCACTTCTACCAATATTAGCCGAGTTTGAATTATGTGCAATACATAGGTGTGTCATATGTTTTAGGATTGAGCATTTTGTTTAATAAATGATATGTTTTATATATAACAGTATAGTTGCATGATCGACTTTGTGGTGGTATCTCCTTTAAAGGGGAAATGTGCTATTTTGATACAATATAGGAAACCGACCACTAGAATATACATTGTTGATATTTTAGGATTGGGACCCTCCTTCCCTATATGTATATATATTAAAATTGCTTTTACTTGGATTAGGGTTTCTTGGCTTCTTAAGGGTTTCAATGTCTACTTGTTTCTTGTTCTTTGTAATGTTAGGAGTGGTTTGTTAACCCTGTCTGCACTGTGCTGCTCATTTCATTATGATTTGTAAAGTATCTTTGAACACCGCCTGTCCTAATCAAGGGTTTCAAATGTTAATGCAGTTAATGAGAGAAACACAAACCACAATTTCAGTCTCATGTTCTTATAGAAAGACTTAACTGGAAAAGGCTCAGAAAAAAACATGGAATGAGCCATCTTGCCAGCTGCAACAAAATATACTGTACAAAAGTTAAGAAAAAGGTTTTTAAACATTTTCAGACTGTTACTCTACTTAATATGTTGAAGTTCTTATAAGTATCATATAATTAGGAAAAATATTTTTTTAACCCCTTCATGACTGAGGCCCTTTTTTCCATTTTTGCACCCATGTTATATTCCACATTTTAGGCCTGAAAATGACGTAAAACCCCCCAACATTATATATTTTCTGAATGAATGCTCTTATACAAGCCAATTTTTTACTTTATCGGTGACAATGTCAAAAAGGCTTTTAGTCTTCTTTAGCAATTGTGTTTTTCATTTGTTACAAATATTTTTTTAAAATGCTCAAGTTAAAACATAATACATATTTCTTACTTAAGCAAGTCCATTAGATGGCGTATAAAATCTCCCTGACCCAGCAGAAGGTAGCGTCTCATGGCCTGTAAGTGCTCAAGCAAATTGTAATTCTTGTTTAGAACATCCAGTAAATATTTGCTGGTCTCAAAATATGCAGCATCAGTTTTACTCTGAAAAGCATTTTCCAGGTCTGTGAACAAATCTGCAGCTAAAAGAAAAAAGAGACAATTTAATTGTGTATGGTCCACTAATTACACATAAAAATATTTTTGTTTCAAATACCCACTATGCAGTTTGGGAAAATGCATATAAAAGAAGCACCATCACATAAAACATTGTATTTTGATAACTGGATATGATTAATAAAAGGCAATGAGTGTTAAACATGTTTTTTTTTTTTTTTTTTTTAACATGCCTTTTCATTTTTCCTATAACTACTTATACACCAAGCTAACTAGCAAATCTGACTGGAGTAGTAACCATCCGAGTCCTTTTAAAGTTAAGAAGCGGGTTAAAAACATATTGGTCACAAAAGATGAAGTTCCTAAGACCTCTGCGCCAGCTTTTAGATGCCTACTCCTCCAAGATCTGTTGCTCCCACACACTATTCAGCAAAGTTTGCTGCAGCCATGCTCGTGGTGTCTTTTTTTTAGCAGATGAAGCTCGTTACTTGGCAGCTGTACACTTGTAGCAGGCTTCCAATATGCTCCTTGCCTCTAACAATGCTGTGCTAGAACGCCTGTATTGGAGGTAACAGGTTCAATAAAAAGAACATGTCACCTCCAAATGCTATCATACAAGGGCTTGTTAACTTTATTGCTATCGCACAGGAGCTAAGTGGAAGAAAAAAAATAAAATAATAATAAATTGCTAAAAAGTTAAACATTTTTTAAAAATTCTTAATTAAAAAAAGTAATAAAGTAAATATAATGAAAATAAAAAAGATAAACAAAAATTGAAAAAAAAAACCAAATAATAATAAAAATAAATGTTACCGTTCGGGGTCACAACAACTTGGCAAATTTTACCAAGGGGTCCTGGCCCTAGAAAGGTTGAGAACAAGTGCTATAGAGGCCTTGTTGTGATCTTTGAGAACAAATAACGTCACATTACAAACAGCTAGAGAGGTCAGGGATAGTTTGATTTAAAGAAGTTTCACCGTATATATATTTTCTTTATCCAAATCTAGCATGGTTGACAACCTGACCCCCTTCTACCCATCGCTAGCTGACCATGCTGCGGATGATTAGTTAAGTAGTTTTAACGGACTGTACTGGTTTCCATTCATAAGTCAATACTCATGCAGGGGTGGGTGTGCGTCAGCCAGGGGGAGGAGTCACGTCAGCACTAGTAATAACACAGCATCCAAAAAATACAAGGATGCCAATCTAGGCAGCAACCAGCCCACCTCCTACTCAGAGAACAGGTGAAAACTCTAGCCACAAACTGCAGTTTGGGTTTGTTGTGGCCTAGCAAAAAGAACAAAAGCTTGATGTGTTCTACGAGGTGGCAGCTCACCCAAGGCAGAGCACGGGCAGCCAGTACCTGCTTAGTTGCCGGGAGTCGTGTCATTGTATTTTTGTTAATGCTAATGGTGCGGTGAGAGTGGGTGGAAGTTGGAGCTTCTCATTCCACACTGTTCTAGAGTATAGGATAGTTTTTCTGCTGTCTCTGTAAACACATAGGATTTTCCACCAGGCATGCTCACAAAAAAAAGGGGGTGGAAGCAACAGATTTTTGCTTGAGCTACACATGCAGGGGTGGAGCTGAAAGCCAGTAATCTCAGCCAGAAAGATGTGGATTACTGGAGAATCATTCAGCATTTCTTTTTACAAAGATAAAAATTTATTCAGGAATCAATAAACCTGAAGTATTTTTTTTTTTATTGCTGATGAGATTTCGTCAAAGTTCTTTTACTGTTTGTGGACATTAAATTATTGACATAATATTAACAGTCTGGGGACAGGTGCACTGGAACAAGGAAGAAGCAGCCAGCCACCAATGACTTTAAAATGGCACCACAGGTTTCCGTGGATGGGGTGGATGGACCGTGGGATTGAAAAAAAGAAAACCCCAAGACTAAAGAGGCGTGCAAAAATAAGTGTTTACTTGTCTTCAAGTGTGTATTTAATTAGGGCTGGCAGTTTATTGAGAAGGAACAGGGAAAAGGGGGTGAAGGTCTTCTTTAACCATTCCTTATTCAAAAGATTTGGTGGCCATTCACACCACATCCAGATCATTTCCAGACCAGACCGTGCCCGGACCCAAAATGCATCCCTATGCTATTTCTGGTCTCTGTTCCCACCAGCACCGTCCGTTCCAGACGAGACCAGACCAGAAACATACTGCATGTCTCATTTTGTATGGTCTGAAATGCACTTGAATTATGGGCAAGTTCACACCATTTTCCAGACCAGATGTGGACTGGAAAATGGTGTGAACCTGCCCTAAAAAAAAATGCCTTTAGGCTTTAAATATCAATAATTTCACAATGGGTAGCTTCATCAACTAAACACAAATAGTTTTTCTAGGTTCTAGTTTCTAGGTGTAATACTGGCACTTACCATCCTTTGGTGATTCTGCGGTTTTAGCCACTGCCATCATCTTAGCTGTAGGAGTCCGATCATGGCACACTTGATGCAGAAAGTTAATAGACTTCCCAATCAAGAGAACCTGGGAATTAAAATTTAAAGACAAATTTTCATTTGCATCAAACTGTTTTGCATCACATTGTTGTGTCCTTGCAACTACCATGAACATAAAGCAGATGTACTGTGCAAAATGAAATGAACTGTCCCTGCTTTAGTAACAATGAATGTCTATTTGCAGTCAATTGGCTTTATCAATCTAAATTTGGTATTTTTTTTCTTCAAAAGATTCCAATAATGGCAACTAGTAGAGCATCACAAAAGGTTGCTAATCTAGTTTATCAATAAACTTTCAAAGACCCATGGTGGAGCGAGCCCGAGTGATGGCACCTACTAAATTAGAAATGAACTCTGCAGAGCACATACACCTCCCCACAGTCTGGCAGCTTAGGTTGTGTTAAAACCAATACGCGCTTATAAGGAGGTTCCAAAGGGACCTTACCTTTACCTTTCCTAGCTAATGTGTCTATGCCCAACCCAAAATGTTCTGAATTCTTTGAAAAAATTAAAAGGGAACATTTTTAAAGTTTGCAGCAGCTTTCTGCACAGAACACCCAGCTTTTTAAGGAAAATGTAAATACCCATTTATCATTTTACCCACAGTGTCGTTTTAAAACAGGTCACATTTGAAGTCTACAGTTAGTGCTACCCTTTCAGTCAAAATTACTACAAATATTGTAACAAATAGTATCAAGAAGCTTTTATAAGTTTTTTGCAGTAAATGGGAATACCAACAAATAAAGAAGTTCACCTTTCTAGACTGATCCATGGTTATAAAAGTTGGGATCATTGATTTCCTAAGAGTATACTTGTCATGCCAAAGTCGGTCTGTTTTCACTGTTGGATCTGAAGCTACAAAAAACTAAAGCAAAACAAGCATGCATTTACTTTCAGAAATTAACAATGAAATACTACCAACATTAGATACAGGTGAGTTAAAGTTTCTAAAACAAATTCAGAGCAATTGACTATTTAAACAATCCTAGTTATATATTTCAGAGCAGTTTAAGCCCTCGTTCACACCTGAACGTTTTGTAGCGCGTTCTACGCTCAACGAACGCTCTACAAAACGCTCAAAAATATAAATCCCATTGTATTCAATGGTCTCGTTCCCACCTTGGCCTATTTCCACCCGTCCCTAACGCGTTACAAAACGGCCCACGCCTGAAAAGGTACATGTACTACTTTGGGCCGTTTTGTTGCGCGTTTCCATTGGGATACAGCCAAGTAGCGTTTGTCGCGCGACTTTTACCGCGAATCGCGGTAAAAAACGTGCGACAGACGCGCATATGCAATACGCCTAGGTGTGAACGAGACCTAAAGCAGGAGGGAAAAGCGAGAAAGAAACACAAATAAAAAAACATATTGCCAACATTCATGTGTGTAAACAGGAAACAATAAATGAATGGTGCTTCTATTAGCTAATAACTACTTCATGTTATGATCTTGCTTTCTAGGACCATTACAAAATTGTATATTAGGAAATGTTTCCAAACACACCACAAAAAAAAAAAAAAAAATTATTTTGAAAAATATAGGAGGTAAAATGTACTTTAATTTATCTGCACCTAAGAACATACAGAAATCATATAAATAAATGTATATGTTAAAAAAAATAACCCCACAGTGCAATCATTAGTGAAAAGAGAAGAAAACAAAAGAACAAAAGCAATCAAGGTCATTATCTGCTGATGTACTGATGCACTCCCTGTTCAAGGCTCTGCGATTTCCATCATGATATGCAGAAAACGTGGAGGAGATAAAAAAAAAAAAAAGGGAGGTAAATTGTACTATGATTTCTCATTAATTAGCGGGTAAATGCCAAGGCCAAGTAAGTAAAATGGAAATAGCATTAATTTTTACATATGTTATCAGCTATTAAATGAACCAAAATGGTGTTTCTTCTTGACATGTTTATGGGAAATCATTTATGCCTGAAAAGATATTTATCTAGAATGTGTATCTGGAATCTTTTGTATTAGTATACCTCTTGTGCTCAATTCAGAACACAGGAGGATCTCCTGGCACCAGCCTGTTTGTCAGCAAAAGTCAGTGTGCAAAAGAAGTCATTAAATTATATTTGCAGTAAAAAAAAAAAACAAAACAAAAAAAAAACTTTTAAATCAAAGCTTTCAAAAGGCAAACCGAGTTAAAATAGGACAAGGGAAAAGCAAGAAAAATTGCCCCAACCATTAACATGCTACCAACCTCAGCAGTAAACCTCTCCTATTACTCTATGGCTCCAGGGCCAAAAAAAAAGAAATTCTAAAAAAATATTAGCTAGTAAAGTAGATGATACCAGCTTTAAGTTCTTATATATAGGGCTACACTGTAGCACATTTGCCACACTAGCACTGCATTAAAAACAGACATACTACATTTTTTTCCCCCTAGGGACTAGATACGGCCCACAACACAAACGGAAGAATACATAAGTGGGTTGATGTTTAAAACCCCCTGAATTCTTCTCACTTGGTACCAGTTAGGGATGTCCCCTATTGCTATTGATATTCACCATTATACTAGAACCCTTCTAATGAAAGATCAGATGCAACCAAGACATTGTGGGGTTGCCCTCCTCCACTGTGCACAACGTAGCGGAATATGGCGACTATCTCCTTTTTTTAGTTCAAACCTGAAATCAGCTTTGCCCACCCTCCTCTTGCTTATGCAACAATATGAAAAGGTTCTCAGCATTCCCATCCCTAGGATAAGGGTCTGGTATACATGGTAAAAGAGAATACCTAGCTGCCTTGCTACAAACAGAAAAAATAGGCTGGGAAATTCAGCTGCAATTTAAATTGGTTTCCCTTTATAAATGTCACTCTTGCTTTGGTCAGATTGCGGACTCAGAATAATGAAGCAATGAGTTGAAACTTTAGTTAGTGGTTTTTTGTTTTTTTTTTAAATGGAGGTTGCAGATGAGCTTTTATCCCAGTCTATTTGACAAGTTATTTATAAGGTTAGCATTCTGAAATGATTGGGTTCGACTGCACCCAATCTTGCGTCTACTATCTAGTGCAGATACTGCTCGATACAGGATCCCGATTCTATAGTTTTAAGCGCTGGATGAAATCGATGATGAAATGTGTTGACTTCTATATAAAATGGTGTGTCTGAAAGATATTAACCTTTGCACCATTCCCAAAGCCTGTGTTAAGGCATCATCAGCATCCTGCTCCCTTCCTTTTTAATAGACCAATTTAAAACAGGCAACAAAAATTATAGAACAGTAAAGTGATACCTCATGGTAAGTGTCTTCCAACTCTCCATCATATATCCAGCGGTAAAGGAAGTTTACAATTGGATGTGACACTAAACCGAGAATATGCTGCACCAAAGACCGCATATATGGATCTCCAGTTTTACTGTATGCGTGTACTGCTGATGCCAACTCTCCACCTTTCCTTCCTAAGCAAGTCATAAAAATAATACCATATCAAGATAGGGTAAAATACTTAACCTTAAAAAGTCATCTTTTATTCTAATTAGCAAATAAAAGCACACAGTGCAGTTTAAACATTTACACAATTTTAACCATACTAATTTCAAAAAGACATTAAGAAATACAGAAATGAGAATCTTTAAACATATGAAATTAAATGTATTCCCATATCCTGCTGATAGAAGCAGTATTTGAGAGCTAGACTGTCACAGCCTGAAACACATGCAGACAATGGAGGGGAATTTTCTTTTGGCAAACTAGAGCCAGGCAGAAGAACAATGTCCTAGTTTAAAGTGGCATTAAAGCCACAAATGTTTTCCTCCCCCCATGCTGCTTTAATGACATACCTTAAATTATGCCTCTTGATCCAACCTTCCCTTGTATTCAGCAATCCTTCCAGCACTGGTTTCGGGATCTGATCCAGCGCAGACTTTGGGTTCCGCGGTGTCCGTCGGACGAGCACGTTCCCGGTTGCGTGCATTCACCTCCACTGTGTCTTTCCTCTTCTCCCCACCGAAGATCTCTACTGCGCATGCGCTTGCCCCATCCTCTTGCACGGCCGCTCAAGAGGCTTCATCTTTAGAAAGGAGCGGGCGGTGGAGACAGAGATAAGCAATTACCCTTTTGGTAACTTTTTTTATATGTTTTTGCATATATCTACCTAGTGTGTAAGAGCAGAAAGAGGAATGCTCACAATGCTTTCAAACTGCAGTTTCTGAAGTGCAGAGAGAACAAGATTCCAATTCCAGAGTTACAAGGGAACAGACGAAAGGTGGTGGTGGTGGTGAGGGGAAATCATGGGAAACTACCTGTGCAAAGCACTTTATCAAAGAGTGGTGGGCCCAACAGTCTTTAAAACAGAATAAAAAGCGCATGGACCATGAAGCAGGGAAATCCGTCCTAGGGACAGGAAATTCTGGAGATCTTAACCACTTCAAGACCAGGTGTTTAAACCCCCTTCCTGGCCAGGCCATTTTTCAGTGTTCAGCGCTGAAGAAGTCCTGTACCTGGAGACAAAACTATCAAGTATGTTGTTGAAACTAAAAGGGCATAGACCAGATCAACACTTCCCATTAGGGCTTCATAATCGATTAGTTGGCCGATTATTAAGTTCGATTAATCGGATAAAACCATCAGACCTAGGAATCTCATGCAAAAGCTGGCTCCTGGACTGGAGAGTTGGAACCTGAAGTTGGAGTGTCCTGTGAAAGGAATTCTGGCCTGAGTTATTTCCAGGACTAGATCTAAATACTGCAAAGACAAGTATGTTCTAGCAACAATTTCCAAATCACAGTAACATCTGGATGGTCAACATGACATGGTCAGACGGAGCCTGCACTGACTGTTTCCGCAAAACAAGGTTGTCTAGGTATCCCACAATGGGGATGCCACAAGAGAGTAGCAGGGTTGCTACTGGGTCCACTTCAGCCAAAGTGCCCTTAGAATATGCACAGTCAGAACATATATACGAGAAATGAGATGGGAATCTTACAACAACCCACCACAGCTGAAATGTAATGCTACAACCATCTGATACACAGCGTATAAGCCAGGGATGTCCAAACTGCGGCCCTCCAACTGTGGTGGAACTCTGAATCCCATGAGGCTTTGCAAGATTCTTACAGCCACAACTCCCGGAGAGAGATGCTTCATGGGATTCATAGTTCCACCACAGCTGGAGGGCCCCAGTTTGGACATCCCTGCTATAAGCGAATGGTCAACCGCAACAGCAGTTAGATCGATTTCCAGGGATTTTGACCAGACATTTGGCAACGTAGGACAACGGAAACTCGGATGAAAAAGTAACAGTCAGCGAGGACAGAGCTCTAGAAAAGGGCTTCCAAAAGTTTATCAGTTGGTTCCTTAAAGACCGGTGTTCCTAGCATCTTTTAAAAAAAAAGCACAAATGTGATCGGGCTGGCACTTAACCAGACACAATCCTTCAATCCAATCCTCCAATTTTCTAGGGCCAGTCTTGGAGCATGCAAAGAACACTAGAAACACTCCAGGGAGATCAAAGCAATTGGGCCCTTGGCTAGCTATGGAAGAGGGAAGTGCTGCTGTTCTGCATCTGAGCTGTTATTATATAGCAAATATCATGCAGAAGAGTGGGGGTTTTAAGTGAAAAAGCACTTATTGGTAAGGAAACACAAACAATGATAATGGAAATTCACTTGCATACAATTTCATGCCAGCTATCAAAGTAACCTCTTACAGCAGAGGTACACAACTCCAGCACTCAAAGTCTGTATAAATGCCATGTGTGGAAAAACAAACTTTTCTTGCTGAATGAACCACGCCATACTTAAGTCCCTGCTGTTTGGTAATTGGAGAAAAAAAAAAAAAAAAGCCTAAAAAAAGGAATTGTAAGATTCCGGACTCTCTCAAGGACTTAATGTGCATATCCATGCTGTACAAAAACAGAAAAGGGAAACTGAGACATCATGTAAATTACTAGCTCACCTTGACAGTGATCAACAAGTGCTGCAAGCGTTTTCAATCTAATTTTGGGATCATACGTCCATACCAAAAGGCGCCGAAGAGTTAAACTACTTTCAAGTCCTAAATTAACACCCTGGTCATCTTCTGCCTGCAACTTGAGCAATAAAAAAAAAAAAAAAAAAAAAAAAAAAAAAAAAAAGGACATAAATTTATTGCAATATTCATGTTTTGACACAAGTATTATCTCTATAATTTAAATCATCATTATTGAAATTGTACAGGAATTCAGTGTAAGCAAGAGGACCTAAAAGATTTCCAAACTAGAAGTCTTCAACAACAAAAAGGGGGCATAGTAATTCCTAAAGCAAGGATAATACAAACTGTAAGCTGGCTACAAGAAAGGTTTGGAAGTTAAAGTGACACTAAATTAAGGAATTAAATCTTAAAAATACATTCAAGTACCTTAACTAATAGCAAAAATGTATCTTATTTGTGTATCACTCGGCTGTAGATCCTTTAAATCATCTCTGAATTGGTGCTGATGCTGTCCTTCCATCTGGAGGGTGGCTACTTTTGTTCCCCATGGGCCCTGTGTGTAGTAAAGTAGCCACCAGTTCAAGCTCAGTTCCGTGATGGACTACAATCTTAATATCAATTAGTAAACTAAAAGTGAGATTGTAGTACATCATGGGAGCGAGCTGTAGCTACTTTACAACACACACAGGTACCATGCATTTTTAAAATTTCCTTAGTTTAGTATCTTTAGGGTTATTGCAAGATGGATGTTACAGAGTACTAAGTGGGTAAACAAACATTCGCACATTCCGCTTTATCGTATTTTTCCCCACAGTCTGTTAAATTCAGAACTAAGCCAGGTCTCTACAATTTAAAGTATACCTATGGTCAGCACTCCCTACAGCGATGGTATGTCCCTCTGCGTCCTCACATCGTATACTCAGTGTATAGAGCGTGATGACTCAGGGACCTTAGACCAATGTAACAGAGGGGGAGAAAGGTAGAAAAGGACTGGTCTAAAAAGATCAGGCGAGCCTAATTTATTTTTTTTAAACCTAGACACAAACGAGTGCTTAACCATTGCAGTGCAGGTTATAGCCCCACTTTAAGGGTTAAACATTTTTTCCACTGAGTTTATCTTAAATATGTTACATGTGTATAGCGTAGGTCTGAAATACAGTGGCTCCACAGGCCCACAGAAAACGTATCTAGAGCAAACATACTTGCAACCGCCACCGCAGTCCTGCCACCCCCCAAAAAAAAAAAATCTGTCTTTTCACCAAGTTTTGGTATGAAGCAGAGAGATGGATAAAGACTGCACATGTTGCCCTATATTTGTGAATATCCCAATAGCCAGAATTTTTAGACAAAATAAAAATCACTGGCCTAGGTAACAGATTTTATTGTCAGTGATTTTCACTACAAGCAAATCATTGTCTAAGAATTACCAAACATGCACTGTTACATAACATACCTGAGAATGCAGAACTGAAAGAAGACGGTAATATTCTTTAAGTTCTTGATGTAATGCAGCACAAAAACTCTGTTAAACAAAAATAATATTAAGGAAGTGCAGAATGTCCTCAGAAGAAAATAGGAAGTACAAATTCTGTAAGCGTCAAGGAACAGGGGTAGCCGATAACAAAACTAAAACAGTACAGATAAACCATGTTTAAAGTTAGGCCCTCTGCCCAGTGGCACATCTCACAGCATAGAAATTAAACACTACAGTGCTGTAGGAACCACCGGACCCCCTTTGCATGCTGGGCACACAGGGGTGTGAAAAGAACTCAAAACATAACTGGCAGAGTTTAAAGGACTCCAGAAAAAATGTTGTATTAATCCTTGCAATGAGGCTACCCTGCACTGCAAGGGTTAAGTGCTCATTTGTGTTACACTCACCTAAAGCTCCGAGCTGGCTTCCAGCGTCTCTCCCCCTCCTCTGCAGCACTCGGAGGTCCCGTAAATCATCATGTTCTATACACAGTGTATAGACATAAGGACAGAGGAAAAATCCAATGGTGCAGCGGAGAAGGCACGCTGGAGGGAACGCTGTGACAACTGGCCGTCTCCTAACTTCGGCCGAATATAACGATTATTATTTTTGTCCCTAGAGACAAATAAGCACTAAACCCTTTCAGTGCAGGGGGTATCCCCACTGAA
Source organism: Nanorana parkeri (assembly GCF_000935625.1). Lineage (NCBI taxonomy): Eukaryota > Metazoa > Chordata > Amphibia > Anura > Dicroglossidae > Nanorana > Nanorana parkeri. The sequence goes on from NW_017306835.1 coordinate 100,971, forward strand.
AGGGATAAGGAAAAGTTCTCCTGAAGTTGTTCTTTAAAAGGGATATACTTCTTTTCAATTTAATCAGCCCATCTTGATGCTCTAATGTGATACAATTGCTGCAGTAAAATCTCCCTTCAAAAGTTCCTCAGCTTAAGGTTTTTACTGCACAGTGGAACTCAAAGCAGCCTACAGCCTGGAACAGCAAGACCACTGTTCTTTCATTGCTTCGGTTAGATTTTGGTCTGCACCCTTTCACAGATCTATACCAAATTGGCTTTAAAACATGTAATGCTGAAGGTGCGGAGGATTACTAGGTTTGACAATGCTTTTTTTTGCAAGTGTATTCTTAAATCACTGCGCTAACAAACTAATACTAATCCCTATGCGATACACTCTGAACCAATTAATATACATGATAATAATAGGGCTGCAACTAACTTTTCATAATAGATTAGTTGGCCGATTATTTTATCAGGTAAAAATGCCATCTTTTATTTAAAATAAAATACACCAATGGAGTGTTACAACATAGTGTTTAATTCAGAATAAACCCGCATTCACAATTTTTGCAATCGCACCGCACTGGAATGCACAGCATTGTGGTACCACGTGTTCCAGTGTGGGAGATGGCACACCGGGCGGGAGGCGTGTTTAGGGTACCATTGAAATGAATGGCACATTCCGCAGCAGAACGACGATTGCGCTACACATACATAGGTGCACCCAACGCGCGTTTTCCGTTAGTATGCGCACATTCAGGGCGCTTTAATTTTTTTTGGGTGTTTTTAATTTTACATTATATTTTTTTTATACTTAACTTTATTTCCATCATATAGAGGGATCACAAGCCCCCTAAGTGATAGCACACTGGCCATGAAAGGTTCTCTTTAAGGTGATTTTTTGGGGGTTTTTTTTTATACCCCTAGTGTCACCTTTCCACTTCAATAGCTTTAGCTGGGGAATGTAAATACTGCAGGCAGTGGCTGGGAGCAATAGCCAGCCTGCTATTGTTTTTCAAAAAAAATGCAATAGCAGGCTGTGTATTGCACCCGCCCACTACTTGCTGTCAATCAGCAGAAGAGGGATCTAAAGGAGACATTTCTCCTTCAGGCACTCCTCTGAGAGATGCGACCCAAGCAGTAAGTCGCTCCGATCACTTCACCTGCACCCTCCGCTCGTTTGTTCACCAAATGTCTTTTGTATTCTTTAAAAAGAAAAAAAATACAGACAGTCTGTGCTTGAAGGAGAGATGTCACATGCCCACCCCTCCTCTCCTCCAGCAATCAGACTGTCTGATATTCTTTCGGGGAAAAAAATGCAAGACTTTTTGTGAATGGGCAATAATGAAGAGGGGTAAGGTAAAAAAGTTCTGTACTTTGCAGCAGCCATCTGCACATTAGTGATGGGCTCGGGCGTGTTCGCAGCTCCATGTGCCGAGCCCGCCAGGAAGCAGACAGCGCCAATCACAGGTACTGAGACATTTCCCGATCTCTGCAGCTGCGGACCGGGATAATGTCTCAGTACCTGTGATTGGCGCTGTCAGCTTCCTGGCGGGCTCGGCACGCGGAGCTGCGAACACGCCCGAGCCCATCACTACTGCACATAACACCCAGCTTTTTTATGACAATTTACACAGCCACACACTTTTCCTGGAGAGTGGCTTTAAACAAAGAACATAGTTGTACACACCGCCTTACAGACAGATCTCTCCATCTCTCCATCTTATTCTTCCTTCTCCAGTGTCTTAAACGGAAACATGTTTGCTTGTTTTAAACATTAAAAAAAGCAGATAGGCCATTCATGTGTAAATAAAATAAATTATACCTGTCCAACAAGTCCGAATGCTCGGTCTAAACTCCTTTGGTCTGTGTATTTTCTTATTTTATTATGAAGCCAGCCCAACTCTGCAAGCCTTCCAGTGGTGTCTTTAAGAGATTTTGATAGTGCCACCTGTGGTAAACAAACCAGTACATTAAAACCACCACAAAAAATTAAGGACACAGGTGTGTAGAGACAGCTCTGAAACATGAGCTGTAAGGATTTTTTTAATGCTGGTAACAAAAATATACAGATACCATATATTTTAACCCTTTCACTGCCATAGCTGTTTTTTGTGCGCTTTTTTTTTTGCACACAGGTAAAGTGCACTCTTTAGGCCTGAAGTTTGCTTAAACTCCAGATAATTATATATTTCCTAAAAGCAGAGACCCTGTAGAATAATATGGTGGGATCTGCAATTTGTTGTCGCTAATTAGTGCGAACATGTCAAGCTTCAAATAGCATGCCCATGTGAAAAGACTAAAAACTATGGTACCCAAAATTGTCTTTTGGACACCTTAAAAGTTTTTACATGCCACATGTCATCAGTTTGGTGTTAACCGTGAAGAATTATTGCTCAGGTGGGGGCACACACTTCGTAGCCTGTGGAAGTAGAGCCACCCAAATCACTTCCAGTGTGAAGGCTTTAGGGCCCAATTTTGTGCCGGAGCGCACTGGATCACATCCCGGCCGTCTCCCGCTTTCAGGGGCGGGAGGGGGTGTGGCGGTACATTGAACCCAATGGCACCGCAGCCACGCCCCCCGCAGTGCGATCGCCTGCACCCGGAACACAGGCACATTAGCGTCTGCGTTCTGGTCCAGTGCATTCTGCAAAAATATGCAAACACTATTTTTGCAGAACACACTGGAGTGGAACGCAAGCACTAATGTGCATGCATTCTGGGCTACCGCACTGCGGGCGGGGGGCCTGGCTGCAGTGACATTGGCTTCAATGCAACTCCACGCCCCCTCCCACCCCTGAACGCAGTGAGTCGGCCGGCTTGCGTCCCAGAGGCCGAACGCAGTGGAATGCGGACTTTATGGTGTGAACCGGCTCTCAAAGCAGAGACCCTGTAGAATAATATGGTGGGATCTGCAATTTGTTGTCGCTAATTAGTGCAAACATGTCAAACTTCAAATTGAATGGACCTGTGAAAAGGCTAAAAACTAAACAAAATTGTCTTTTGGCGACACCTTAAAAGTTTTTACATGCCATCAGTTTAGCGTTCACCGTGAAGAATAAATTGCTCAAGTGGGGGCACACACTTGGCAGCTTGTGAAAGGAGGGCCACCCGAATCACTTCCAGTGTGAAGGCTTTAGGGCTAGTTCATACCACAAATAGTGGCCCAATTTGGTGCTGGAAAGCACTGGATCCCATCCCGGCCAGCTCACTGCGTTCAAGGGTGAGAGGGGACGTGGCGGTGCATGGCAGTCAATGGCACTGCAGCCACACACCCCACTCACGGTGTAATGCCTGCGTTGCGGTCAGAAAAAAAATGCTGCATGCACTATCTTTTCCAAATCGGGCTGGAACGCGTGTGAGCTAGCCCTTGCACATGAAAACAGCCGGGAGTCTGCTTACAGGGCCCTGCTGCTGCTGATGTATAGCATATGCTCGAGGCAGCGAAAGGGTTAAAGTGTAGTGGCAATTTTGCAGCCAAAAATGTGGATAACACCTACTTTATTTTTGTTACATGTTCCCATTCATATTACATAACTTTAAAAAGTCGATTCCAAAAATTGCCACTTACGTTTTCCCCCTATGACTACACTATTAACCCTGACAGGGCTGGCAGATTTCATTATCAGTTGTAATCTAGATTTGAATACTGTCTGTCCTAACAAAGGGTTAAAGATAGAAGCATTGCATGTTAATAGGACTCAGTGGGGTGAATTTATCAAAACTGGAGCAAACAGAACATGGAGCAGTTGCCCATGGCAACCAATCAGCATCTCTCTTTAGTTTGCCCAGGTAAGATTTGAAATGAGAGAGAGTGAGAAGCTGAATGGCTGCAGTGCAAATCTGCTACAGTTTTGAGAAATTCCCCCCCAGCCTATCATTTGCACTTGCAAAGTGTTTAGAACATCCTGCAATCTGTATAAAGACTTTCACCAAAAAAAAAAAACATCTACAAAGTTTAGAAATATTTAATAAAATTATTTCTCAGTACAGTATGTGTGAATGGGAACACGTAAACATAGTGAGGGGAATTTATCAAAACTGGAGCAGACAAAATCTAGAGCAGGTGTGCATGGCAACCAATCAGCTTCTCTTTTTCATTTTCAAATCTTAACTGAACAAACTGAAGAGAAACGCCACTTGGTTGGCACGGACAACTGCTCCAGTTTTGATAAATCCTCCCCAGTGAAGGTTTCTTAAATAGCACTGCAAAAGTTAAAATAAAAAAAACTTAACCATAACTAAATTACAAGGATAAACATGGTTTTAGAAATATAAAAACAAACACACACACACATTATAGATCATATTTAGAAGATAGCTGTCAGGCATGGCCACTTTTAGTTAAAAGAAGAAAAAAAAAAAAAAAGCTGTGTTTTGCTTGTTATTACACATTTTTCAAAAAGGACAAATATTTTAAATGATATGCCCTTTGCAGTAATGCCATCATGATTAGGTTACTTTTCAAATATCACTAAAGTAATAATTCACCATGTACACTAGATGGCAGCAGCAATCCACACAAGTAAAACCCATAACTCTTTTCATAAACTGCTTGGACGGTTATCTCCTACTCTCACTTCGTACTGTCAAAAATTAAATGCGAAACCTCAAACTAAAAATGTTTAATTATTCATAAGCTAGACTAGTATTGTAAGTACACTCTTGGATGGCAGACAATTTTTATAAAACACATTATTTTCAATTGCTCAAGCCCAACTCGAACGTTTAGACACCATCCCTTCTTCCTTCAGTACCGAAAACTAGGAATTAAATATCACCCTGAAATAGTTAACACTGGGCTGATATTTTGTTTCATTTTTGTTATGCAATTTTTACCTTGCTGTCAACTTTGTAGCAGTTCTCAGAATTACACATTTTAATGCACTTTCCATCTATTCCCTGGAACACATATAGTATATCTCTAACAAGAGAGGACTCGGTTATTTCAACAGAACCTAGGAAAAATAAAAAATAAAATCCACCATTACATAAAGTGTACGAAAAACAGCTATTCCCATCTCCTTCGAAAAAATATCAATGTGTAAGCATAGAGAACATAAAAATACATTAAGGCAGACATCAGTATTTTTACAAGTCTACAACAATAAATTGATCACATACAATAATATAGAGCAGTAAAATGGAATTTTTGTACTTACCATAAAATCCAATTTTGGAGGTCCATTGAGGGACACAGGAAATCAGGTCCAGTCGAGTTTTACAGCGACCTAGAGGGAGGACTGGACATTGGCAAACAGAAAAATTGTAAAACAAGCCCCCAGTATAACTTCCTGCTCTACCCAGCATGCTTCAGCTTGGCGACAAAGCAGTACCAAGAGCATGAACAGAAACCTAGAGGAGGTGGGATCTGTGTGTCTCAATGGATGGAGAAGGTCATCATCAGAGAAGAACTACACCAAAAATGGAAACTGAACTTAAAACAGAATCCCAAAAAAATAAAAAAAAGGAAGATACACACACACCAGATGTGGTCGACCGAAAAACACCCCTCAGAAGAAACAGGCCCAGGCAAATAAGACCTGCCAGACTACAAAAGGAAGGCCCAAGACCATACAAACCTAACCCTTAACAACACATCCGAATGTGCAAAATTTAAGGGTTCAAGCTCACAAAGTGGCAGAAGGGTAGGCAGCAATGGACATTAGCCCTCAGTCCCAGACCGAGATAGGAAACCCTAATGACATTCACTTACGTGGACAGAACATGGTAAGGTATCTGAAGGACCTTCGCCAAGAGGCTGTCATTCAGAAGGTCCAATTCACAGATGAAGAGGTTCCACAAAGCTCTCCAAACACACTCAGCAGAGAATACCTTCAGCAAAAAAAACTAGTGTGCTCCATCTGCTGACAAACCATGGAGGTACAGGGACTTTGAGATGATTACCAACTGCCATAGGATCCAAGGTGGACCCAGATGTGCAAATCTCTCCTCTTAGTGCAGAGGCTACTGGTTGAGGAAAGCCAGTTTCTAAGGCCTTGTCCTTAGAAAAGACAGTGTGAGTAAGGTTATTTTGCTCAGCATTATCCAGCACAGGAACCAGGCTACTTTCCCTGTCACAGAGTGGGCTCCCACCCCCTGGAGGTTAAAGAAATGCAACACCCACATTGTGTCCAAATGAATCTGCAGCAGAAAACTACATGAAGGAATCAAGACAGTAGTCCAGAGTGGAATCACTAAGGTGCTGGGAGACAAGGACTACATGGTACATAGACACAGGTCTATAGACCTGCTAACAACCCAAACCTATGAAAACAGGAGGATGTTGGGGGCTGAAAGAGGTAGGGGAAAAAAAAAGTTTCTTCCAAAGCCTTACAATTCCACGATGAAGAGGTGAACAGCATTCATGATGACAAAAGGAACTAAGGGTGTGGGCCTTTTTAAGCAAAGGCTTAACCTGAACTGCCTTGCCCACCAGTGGCAGTGAGCTGCCAAAAGTGGAACCTGGCGAAGCCTGATCCGACCAGACCTTGCAGAGGCCCTTTAGGAAGGTACTGACTACAAGAATCTATCCCACAATGAGAATGCCAGAAGAGGGCAGTAAACTGAAAACAAGGGCTGATACTTCAAGAAGTAGCAGGTGTGTGTGGGCAACACTAAGGATCCAGGTCCTAGCTAGAGCTGGTCCCGGTCGACCTTGTAGGTCAGGGAGTCCCTCAGGAGAAAAAGGGACACTGAAAAGGCATCATGTCCTAAGGATTTTTATTACAAATTCGGCACCGTTTACCAACACATCTTACTGGCATCTATGGATCTTTAAAAAAAAAAAAAACCCCTCCATGTTAAATCACCCAATAAAGCAGTGCCTTGCCTTAAACCTGTGCTCATAGATATACTCAGGAGAGATAAATTATCCTACTATGTTTTCAGGTATGATGCTTGTAACAAGCTGTCACAACTGAAGCACAAGAATCCAGACATTCGACCCACATGCTCCATAAAACTGGGGTCACCCCTGGCAGTGTGAAAATCCGTTTGGGAGGAAATAACTAGGGCTGCAATAACTAATCGACATAATCGATTATAATCGATTGAAAAAGTTGTCAACTTTTTCAATAATCGATTAATCGGCTTCCGATCAGTTGGCCCTGTTCACGGCTCCACACACGCTGCGCGCCGCACCTCTTCCCCACCTCACGCTCGCCAACCCAATCTCACACAGTTTGACAGAATATAGGTCACTGCCGACACAGGACGGAGGGCAGAAATAGCCAGTTCAAACTAGGATTTAAGGATTCTACTGACGGGGAGTTAGAATCCCTAAAAGGTAAGCACACCTTCTGCTTGTCTAGTGTGTCCTTGTTAAGGTGGGTCACTGGTGGATCCGCAGTAGGAATAGGATCACCATTTAACAAATTCCGTTTGAAAAGGGAACAGATCATACAACTCACTCGTGTGGAGGCAAGGACCTTTCAGGGTGTTAGCCAGTCTGCATAGATGAATACCTCAAATAGCAGTTGCAAGGGCCAGATTTACAGCCTGACCTCAGGAACATCTGAGAGAGACTCTGCAGGGCTTGGCACTGGAGCATGTTTAGAGCCTCTGTGTTTAGGTGTCCGCAAAGAGTTTGGCGCATATTCTTAAAAGGTCCCGAGGGGACATGAAAGTCTTTCTGGGCGTCAGGTGATAGAAATTCTGCACCCCTGTAGTAAGCTGTGTCTCCAAAAACACACATCACAGCAAGGAAATCGTATCCCCCTGCTCTTTGCTTCTTCCTTCCTTCATCAAACTAACAGATGGACAGCTTCTGAAAACTGTGCTCTTACTTGTGTTCCTGTACTGGGCAGGAAGTTCATGGAAGCCAAACTGGAAGAGTTGGAGCCAGCTGTTTGGATGACTGCAATTGCTTGGGCAAAAGCATCAAATACTTTGCTGAGCAATGTATATTTCTTCGAACTGGATTCATTATTGAAAAACGTTTGAGTTTAATCATGAATTGATCACGCAAACAAAAAAGCCGTGTGTACTAAAGAGTGTATATCTAACATTACATTTTTAGCAAATCATTTAAGTGTTTAGAACAATATGATAAAAGGGGCACGTGTGAAACTGAAGGACTCACCACTTGTCTCTCCTTCCTTTCTAGTTCTTGGCACATTGCGGGACACAGTATTTGGAAGGCATTTGTTGGTGACATTTTGCAAAGCCGGCTGCTGATTAGTTGCTAAAGTCCATGCAAGACGTGTACCCAACTGTTGACGGAGGGAATCTCCCACTGCTGGGTTTGGATATGACTGACTGGAAATAAAAATAGAAACAGAAAGTGCATCTTAATGTCAACTGCCAGCCATGAGATGAATGTCCATTTATTTATAATCTAGACAGTTGCTGCTGACAAACATGCATACATTGTAATTCCATACATAGACACACAATTCCATACATAGACACACAAACACCGTGTTCATGACATAGTCAATTATTTGATTAGTTATAAAGTGTCTATGAGGAGCTGTCTCACTGCAACAAGAATGGGAGGATTGTGCAGGAGGTGGCTGTGTACCTTTGACAATACCAGGCCCAAATCAAAACATTCTAACATTCAGACAAAGCATGAGACTTGGTCCCCATTCACACATAGGTGTACCGGGGACAGGCGTCAAGGTCCCGCGCGGTTTCTTTTTGCATTTGCTGCGTGTCCCCCATTGAATTAAATGGGTTCCTGTACCCGTAACAAAAAGCAGAAGAAAAAAAAAAATAGATCTTGTAGGACCACCATTTTGGCAACACAAGCCCTTTCCGCGTTTATACGTGTTTTGGGTAAAGATGTCACCAGCATGATAGTTTCAAAATCAGTGCAAATCCATTTTATTGATAGATGTCAAAGGACAAGCACTTTCAGGGCCACGCAGGGTCCCCTTCATCAGGCTCAGAGATGGCTGTAGATCATTTAGAACCGTGGGCACCCGACTCCACAGCGCGCATGCAGGTAGGGGCAGGACCTGCTCCTGTCAGAGATCTAGGTATTGCATCTATACGGTGCATGCGCCGAAGGGGGGGGGGGTACCTCGCGATGCTGACAGAGGAATTCCCTCTAGGTGGTGAGCGTCCTATTACCCAGGCAACCAGTGGCCGTTACTCACGATTGTGGGTGTTACTCATGATTGTGGCTGTGACAGTAGCACGCTTTATACACTGACTGACCGGCATCTTTCTCTTCGATTCCTTTTCGGTGAGTCTTGTGTTCATAATTTCTGCTATTCTCATGGTGTGTTCAGGATTAACTCTGAATCATGCTACATTTACTGTATTTTTGAACTGTCAATGGTGGCAAATTGACATCAGAGGGTGTGAGAGTGGTGGATGGTTTTCCTCATTTATGTGTGTCTATATAAAAGGTTGTGGTTCTATTTTATATTTTGTCATCTCTGAGCCTGATGAAGAGGACCTTGTGTGGACCCGAAAGTGCTTGACATTTGAGTGACATCTGTCAAAATGGATTTGTACCGATTTGGAAATGTCTGTGCTGGTGACATCTTTACTCAAGTACTACTGTGAGCGGCGCCATCTGCAGTCATTTCAATCACCCGTTACTTTTTGGCATATCCAGTAAGGAGTGCTACTAGATATATGGACATTGTTTTATATGCGTTTTGGAATGCATCAGCATGCAATATTTTTAGGAGCTTGACACATGTTGCCAAAATGTCTAAGTGTCAATGGGGGTTAAGAGCTGCTTCATGTGGTATGCAAAAGCCACCTCTTATACCGCTTGGCTTTTTTTTTTGTTTCTTTTTTATTCAAGAGTCATAGTCAAAATAATGAAGCCATATACATTTGACAATTTTCTCTGAAATAACTTTAAAGTAACAAAAAGTAATGGTCATTCATTATTGCATAAGAATAAAAATCAGACTTTGCTTTTGATTCAACAGATTATAAATAAGGAAGGAAAAGGATAAATTGTGATGGGACCTTTAATCTAATATTTTGTTGCACAATCTTTTGAGGCGATTCTCTAGACTACCTGTTTCAGCTCTTTCCATAGAGGTTTCATAGGATTCAGATCAGGGCTCATAGAAGGTCACTTCAGAAGAGTACAATGTGTTGTTCTTAGCCATTCTTCAGTGCCTGATTCGGGTCAATATCCTCTTGGAGGACCAATGAGGTGTGAATGAGACCAAGCTTTCCAAGGCTTTACATGGTACAGTACATTTCCCTCCAGAATTCCTCGATAGGCCTGGGATTTCATTTTGCCCTGCATAATTTGAAGGTACCCAGTGCCGCACGCAGCCAAGCAGCCCCAAAACATAACTGAGCTTCCTCCATGTTTTATGCTTTTCTGGCTCTACTTTCTTTGATTGCAGCATCCATCGCTTTTTGAGTGACAATGTGCTCAGGGTCCAATGTAGTTTTGCATTGGAGTTCTGCATTTATCGCTTTGGAAGTCATCCTTGACTCTTATCTACCATTCACACTCTCCTCCTGTTCAATATGGGGCCAATTTTTCTCTTGCAGCTATGTTCAGGGAGGATGGCTATGTTCCCATGGACCATAAATCATATGCAGCAACTATAGTTACAGGTATATCAAACTGCTTGGAGATTGTCTCATAGCCTTTACATTTGACTAGAGCTGCAACAGTTAATCGATTTAGTCGATTAAAATCGACGATTGAAAATGTTGGCAACGTTTTCGATCGTCGATTCGTCGGCTATCGATGGATTTGCCTGCTCGGGGCTGTTCCGGGCTCCACATGCGGCCTGAGCCACACGCTGCTCCCGCTGCGGCCGCCGTGCCCACGGCACAGGCCGCATAAGCCACGCCCACCGCACAGGACGCTGAAGCCGCGCACGCCGCTGCTCTACTCCTCGACGCGATCTCCCTCACTCGTCGCTGGCCCACCTTCTGAAGCCAGTGGTGGACGGAGCTGTTTTAATGTTTCCTGTTTTAAAAAAAAAAAAAG
>NW_017306835.1:112767-114342 GCF_000935625.1 Nanorana parkeri
CTGCGGCCGCCGTGCCCACGGCACAGGCCGCATAAGCCACGCCCACCGCACAGGACGCTGAAGCCGCGCACGCCGCTGCTCTACTCCTCGACGCGATCTCCCTCACTCGTCGCTGGCCCACCTTCTGAAGCCAGTGGTGGACGGAGCTGTTTTAATGTTTCCTGTTTTAAAAAAAAAAAAAGCGGCACACTGTAGAATGCCACCAGCTATATAGAGGAACAACAAATCCCAGCAATAATATATTAAACACCCGGTATAATGTATTATTGCTGGGACTTGTTGTTCCTCTATAGCTGGTGGTATTCTCCATTGCGCTGTATAATGTATTTTTGCTGGGATTTGTTCCTCTATAACTGGTCAGTGGTAATCTGCATTGCGCAGTATAAATCATTATACAGCGCAATGGAGAATACCACCAGCTATAGAGGACTACAAATCCCAGCAATAATACATTATATACAGCGCAATGCAGAATAACGCCAGCTACAGAGGACTACAAATCCCAGCAATAGTACATTATAGTATAATGTACTATTGCTACATTCCTCTATAGCTGCTGGTATTCTGCACTGCGCCGCTGTATAATGTACTATATTGCACACCACACTTTTTTTTTACTTCCACCGCGCCAAGCTTGCTCCCGTGATGGACTACAATCTTAACACAAACTAGTCGTCAATCACTGGAGCTTTTTTTTTTTTTTTTAATCCGATTAATCGAACTTAATAAATCGGCCAACTAATCGATTATGAAAATAATCGTTAGCTGCAGCCCTACATTTGACATTCTAGTGTATATTTTCTTTCCGATAGACCAGAGAAAGCCAAGTAGAGTTTCTGAAACTACATTCTCTGTGGTACACACAATGATACCAAACATAAGAATGACTACTTTTGTCCATTTACAATACACTGACTGATTACAAGACTGAAGATATGTATGGCTAAGTACAGAAAACAGTTTGAAATATCACTACAATCCAATGTATAATCTTTTCTAGGGGTACCAACAAATGTGTCCAGGTCATTTTAGAATATCTATGTACAATAAGCAATAAATGTATCTCTTTTCACACTTTTTTTTGCTTTACTTTATGACATACCAAATGCATTCAGGTATACATGAAACAATTTGTTTTAATTGAAATCACTTTTCTGGTTGAATAAAGCATTATTTCAATGAACTGTAAGTGTACCAACAATTTTAACAATTTATTTCTCTTGGTGTAATATAATGACACTATTGCTACATGTGCAGCATTTTGGAGATAGCAGGGTGAAGGAATTTGATTCCCTGGCTTATGTTTTAGCCATTTGGTTTTGAACATCGCTGTTAAGAAGGGTGCTCTCCTTCTCCCATAGTCAGGACAGCCAGTGATAAAATTTTTTTTTTTTTCTTTCTAGACCCATTGTTTATGAGCTAAAGAGCCATGCATGTGCTGGGGCAGCTTAACCTGCCTCGTCAAACAAGGACATTAATTAAATTATTGGCATCACTTTTTCTACACCAGGTACATATATCTGAAATAGTAAAAAAAAAAAAAAAAAAAAAAAACCCATATAAAAAAAAAAAAAA
>NW_017306835.1:114433-126493 GCF_000935625.1 Nanorana parkeri
CTTATGTTATTTAAAGACCAGAGCAATTTTTACATTTCCATGTTTATTAGGTGATCAATTTGTCATTACTTAAAGAGTAAAGCTGGCCATACACCTATAGATGATCTGCAGATTTTCTATGGTCAGATGGAAAAAGTGCAACAGATTCCTCCATCTACGCTAAACTGTGTGGATGGAGGAATCTCCCACTGGGCCCAGCTTCAATATCTTACTAGTTGTCCTCGCTGGCTATCAACATACCTGAACAATCTGATTAGATGCCGGCATTGTTCAGGTATTTTGAGAGCCAGCGGGGCCGACTAGCAAGATACTGAAGCTTGGCCCAGTGGGGGATCATTTTTTTAGGGGGTGGGGAAAAACTAGGCTACCTTTTGGCAATATCGTTTTGCAAAAACGTATTTATATTTAAAAGGAGAACTATGAGGTGAGTGATTTTCACTCATCCTCATAGTTCGAGCCGATGTGCGACAATAAAAACGGTCATATGTCGGCTCAATAATTCGGAAAGTGAGCGAACACATACCGTCGCTCGCTTCTCGATCATGTCCCTGCAGAGAGCCGCGACTGTCACTCACGGCTCCCTGCAGGGATTTCCCCTGCTCCTCAGTGCTGACTGGAAGAACAGACAGGGGAGGGGGCGGGCACAGCTGGCTCTGCCTCTAGATAGGCAGAGCCCGCTGTCAATCACGCAGCTGGGTGAATCTCAACAGTAATGTCGGGATCCGTCCCGGCTGCCGCGGTCTCAGTATACCCCGAGCTGTAGCTCGCCATATACTGAGCTTTGGGTGACGGGAGGGCGCTAGTTTGTGTTCTCCCGTGACCCTTAGGAGAACTATGGGGAAAAGCACTGACCCCATAGTTCTCCTTTAAGTAAGGATTTTTTTTTTTTCTTCAAAAGGTGATGCCATATGCAGAGCAAAGTTCACATCTTTAATCAACATTTGAATAATGTACAATTGAAATAAATTTGCTGTATTTATTCAAATGATACTAACAGACTATCTGCAAGGGTCATTTGGGCAGTCGCACCTGCTCTGTAATATAAAGCAGGCAGGGGAAGTTGAGACAGGGGAAAGGTACTACATGTAAGAGATGCACTCCAAAAACTTGACTTTTTGTGCAATCAAAGTGCTCAAGCAGTTAAATAAGCCCGGAAATATGTGAGCTTTCAATTACAAAGTCATTTTGGGAGAGCTTGTATTTTTGGTGCGTCATTTAGGCTTGTGTCGATGGGCTTTATCTCGTCAACGGCTTCAGTTTGACATCAGTTTGAGACACTTCAGTTATTTCGGAAATCAAAGACAGGTGCATTTGACCTGCAGCGGACCTATTTCTGACCCTCATTTGACCTGCCTCAAGCATGTTTTGCATTCACATATACTTGTATGAGAATGCAAATCCAACTTGAAGTGAACAAAAGTCCATCACCAAAAGGCTTTTACTAGGAATTTGGCAACATGGTCATTGGAACAAGAACAAACACTAATAAGAATAAAAGTGCAACTCCAGTATTTTGAATTGTTCAGTTTTGGCTAGAGCGGAACGGTGAGGAAATCTTTTCAGCTTTTTGCCTGGTCTTGCTGCCTGTGTCGGTTAGGAGAATTACCCATAAGTAACTTGTTGTGTCCCCAGAACAGGAAGCTTGAAGAATCTCTTTGCTGAGTGAGCAGAGAAAGAAGAGTAAACTGTATTTATAAATCTTCATTTCGCACCTAGGTCAGCGTTTCCGTGCGTAAAACATGCATTTTTATGCACGGTTTCCCGTTGCATGGTCTGCGCGCGTTGGACGTGCATAGGCAAAGACACGCATTTTATGGAGCAGATCAAAATGCATTGCTGTGAATGAGGACACATGCACACAAACAGGCACAAAAATATGCAAAACGCTTGTGTCGCACGTTTTAATTCGCTTCCATTGAAGTCTAAGCGGCCAATCTGTCCGAAAGAAGCTCATGTACTTTTTCCAGCGGTTTACAACTTGCAACAAAACTCTCAGGTGTGAACAGGGGCCATAGAAATGAATGGCATTTCTTATGTTGACAGCTTTGAGCGACAAAAACATCTAGGTGTGAACAGGGACTTAAAGAGGGGAAGGGTTAGATCTTTCATAAAAAGAGTTACAACTGCCGTTCATATTCAGTTTTGTAAGATTTTCCACCAAAATTTTAAAAGCAACCAAACAAGGTCAGACACAGAAAAAAACAAACATGACAGATTCCAAACCTACACCACAATCAAAATAATAAACTACTAGAATGATAAACATGCACACATATACATACTTGTATATCTTAATGTAAAATTTAAATACATACTGTAGATCGCTGTTGATTTTGTTTTTCAAATGTGGACTTTTAGAGGAGAGGAACAGTGCTGGTGAATAATAGCAACTTACCCAGGAACAAAGGACTGTGGTGGAGGAGTTGGCCCATTTAGAGTATACATCCCAATACTGCCAATCCCACTACTGCCCAAAGCAGCAGAATTTTGCCCAGACTGAACATTGCGATCCTGGTAATTAAGTTGGAGGGTCTGTGGCCTTGCGTAGTAGTATGGTGTTGAATGAGCATCACGTGGCAGAGCCTGAGCAAACAATGTTGCATAGTTGGATACCTGAAAGAGAGAATAGGATTTTTGCAAATACCATAAAGTCCTTTCTTTGAGTTCATTGAGGGACACAAGAATTTAGATACAGTCAGGCTACACTGCCGCCTACAGGAGGAGTTGACACTGGCAAACAGAAACGTTTCTGTCTAAATTGTTCGTAGTAACTTTGCAATTTGCACTTCTTGGCGCCTTTCAAATAACTGCTACCACTGTTCTTTCCACTGAAAGGGTTAACACAGAGTGCTGATATTCGCTAGGCGGAGTGACGTGCATGCGTGCTTGGGCCTAGTTGCAGTGTCATCACACGGGCACAACATGTCTGCACACTGCACACAGAAACAGAGGGGACACTCCCTCTGCAACATGTGACCCCAGTCTATACAAGGGTTGAGCAGCTTCCTCTGCGCTGTTAAAAAAAAAAATAGCGGCCATTTAGAGGACACCTAGTATATTTCTCAATGAATACTAGGCATTCTCTAATTGGACAAGGGGCACCGATGTCACAGGACCACCCCTCGCTCAGTCAACACTTACAGGACTATTCACAAAAGGGAAGAGTTTGGAGAAGGCAGGAGAAGTGAACAATCTAGGCCAAAACAGCCGATTTGGAAACATTCTCCAATTCAGCTCACTTTCTAGTTCAGCTATGTTGTCCTAGATCAGGGGTAGGCAACCTTGGCTCTCCAGCTGTGCTGAAACTACAAATCCCATCATGCTTCTGCCTCTGGGAGTCATGCCTGTGGCTTGCAATGCCTTATGGGATTTGTAGTTTTTTTTTTTTAATGAAGGCCACCACAATACACAGCATTGCCCAATACTTTAACAGTGAGTTGGGGTGTCATTTAAACCAAAGGGCACTACAACACAAATGTATGAAAACTAAACTAGCCCTTTGGACATGTTGGGGTCTGCATTTGAGGGATCCCTATATTCACTAAGTTGACCACCACTGTTCTAACTGCTAGTTTCAGGAGATTAGGTGATGTCACTACTGTGTTGCTCACTGTTCTCCCTTCTGAAGGCTCTGATATAAAGGAAGCAGAACCCTGCCTCTACCTAGATGGCCACCTCCATTCAGAGACACAGTGGAGAACAAGTAATGGGGAAAAAAAAATATATAATTATATGCAGGTAGACCAGAGAAAGGTGGCGATTAGTCTTTTGTCATCTGCTTACCTAATTTTAGACACAGCATGCACAGTTCAGTTGTAACACAATGCATTAGAAAGCACTCCCATCTAAGCTTACCTTGTTTGGTTGTTTACGTGGATCTTCACTAAGGCTAAGCAAAAGATAGAGAACTGCCCATCTGTTTTTCACTACGCCCTAAAGCAAAAGTAGAAGAACGATTGTTGACATATTTTTAAAAACACTCTATATTGTTACCAAATGTCAGAATTAAAACACAAATGACCTATTAAAGTCCTGTGCCCAGACCATGAACATTATAAAAGTTTTAAACGCATTCTTAACAAGCTGTAAAAGGGCTTCAAAACAAGACATCCCTGTCCTCTCTAGCTGCTTGCACTGTGTAGAAATGTATCCTCAAAGCTCTTCAAAAGGACTCCGTTCCAGTTAGTTTTTAAGACTAGAGTCACACGTTTGCATTTTGGCTTTAAATCAATGGAAATGCATGTAAAACTAGGCTTGCACTGCTATCAGTACTACCAACTGGGTCAACTTGCCCCCAGTTTATCGATGTGGTGTAACAGACACCACTGATTACGTAAGAACACTATCTGATATGTTCAGTTTATCGATAGGAAAAGGACAGAAAAAAAGATGGTTTTTTGCTGGCTCCAGAAAGAACAAGTCCAATAAACTTCAGACTCGTAAGTATGTAAAAAAGTATACATTTATTGAACAAATATATATTTCTTTAAAAAGCATTGAATATGCATGGCAAACATAAAAAGGACATACACCTCAGAGGAAAATACCTCCTATCACCCCCTATATACCACAATCAAAGTTTAACTGGATGATCATGATTCTATACATATGAAATACAACATCATAGGCAACTCAAAAGGACCAAGGGCATGTGTACCCAGGGTGGAGGAAGATGGAATGGGCACAACCAGACTGGACCTGGAATCCACGGGTTAAGTAGGGCAGGGCTAGCAACGGCCCCAACAACATCGGCGGTTCCAGGTGGAGGACCGTCCCTCCAGCTGCCCTGGACCTTGCACATTACTGGATCCCTCCTCACCACTGGACACCCTCTCAACCTAACCCGTGGATTCCAGGTCCAGTCTGGTTGTGCCCATTCCATCTTCCTCCACCCTGGGTACACATGCCCTTGGTCCGTTCCATACACCTGTGCCAAGCACTTATTGACCTCACACTGAAGGGACTACCTCCCTCCCCTCCTCATGAAGGGCCCCATGGCACGAAACGCGTTGAACCTACAAGCATTGCTCCTCTAGCATTGCAAGTAATACATCACCCCCATAAGCATTGTTTTTTCCACTCGAGGTTTATCAACATAATCAACTAATACTTGTCTCTTTTGAGTTGCCTATGATGTTGTATATCATATGTATAGAATCATGATCATCCAGTTAAACTTTGATTGTGGTATATAGGGGGTGATAGGAGGTATTTTCCTCTGAGGTGTATGTCTTTTTACATTTTTCATGCATATTCAATGCTTTTTAAAGAAATATATATTTGTTCAATAAATTTATACTTTTTTACATACTTACGAGACTGAAGTTTATTGGACTTGTTCTTTCTGGAGCCAGCAAAAAACCCCATCTTTTTCTGTCCTTTTCCTATTACAATTTAACTAGGGGTTGGCCTCCAGAAAGGAAGGATCTGTGCACCATAAAACATTTTTCGCTTCAGTTTATCGATGTGGTGTAACATAGATACCACCAAATTACATAAAGACACTATCCTATATGTTGGGAGCACGAGCAGCAGCCAGCTGCTGTAAATCTGGCACAAAGTTTACCGTTATAACATGGATGCTGATGACTTCCGGTTCCGGCGCCCTATGTAGTGGAAGCAGAGTGAAGAGCTCCCGCACGGCCAGCGCCCATTCGCATATAAAACCATATTTCAGCTAATCTAACTTCGCCTGAGGTACCCTCTAACCACTCGTTCCCCCCTGGACGGTCGGGAAGATGGACAAATTCCTCATAAAACGAAATAAAGTGTATTGAAAATAACATGGATGCTCGATAAAGAGGGAAGACATGTAAGAATAACCTTGTGAGGCCTAGGATGCTACAGGATATGAATATCCACAACATGGCAGCACACATAGGGAGCATGGATGGCAAACCGCCCCATTCAAGGCAAGGCAGAGGAGAACTCTGAGCCAAACCAAATGCGAGTAAGGGAAAGCTCTGCTAGAGCCCATATGAACCTGGGGATGGTTACTTTTTCAGGGATAGATGGGGAGGGAGGGTCCCATAATAGAATAACCTGAAGGTTAATCCTCGGACAAGCCCAGGCATGCAACCCCCCCAGGTCCACTGTCCCCGATTCACGGGGGAGCACACACTGGGAGGCCCCTGCAACTAGCACGCAAGCCTATAGAGAAAATAACAAAACGGTTACGATGCTCCTGTTAGGCCGGAGGAAACACAAAAAACTGGGAGGTGGTGGGGCTTTACCGCCCCTTTTATTTTAATTGTGGATGAAGTGTTTCCTGTTGGGTGGATTCTCTCTCTGTCTCAGATGCTGCCCTGGAAGATGACTTGGGGAAAAAGGAAATATGGGGACTTTTTTTGTTTTCAAAGAGAACATTGTTTTCCATAGATTTTTTTTTTCTCAGAAATGTAAAAATAGAATTTTTTTTCTGTCAGGTACATATTGAATAGTAATATTATATAGTCTCTTATCCCTACCACCTGTACTAAAAACACTGTTCACGAAGCACAAGTGAATCAGTGGCTAACCTCAGCTGTGGTAGCTGGCAATTGTCCATACTGGAGCAACAGCAGTCACCACAAGGCCACGCAGCAAAATTAAAAAAAAATGTCTATGTGCCTCATTCACACCACAACGCTGGTATGATGCGCAGTGCAGCAAAAGCAGACAGATACTTTCTTTTTTTTCAGCGCACTCAATGGCAACACAGAACACAGTGCTGCTGAGCAGAACTCCGAATGGAGTGTACACTTTGCAAACTGCCAATAAAGTAAAAAAAATTAATGAAATAAACAATCCCTTGTATCGTTATGTAATGAACCAGCCCTTAGAGGGCCTAAAGTAGTCTGAGAGGTGGTAAATACATTTTTAAATACATGGTAAAAATATATATAAAAATAAATCTGAAGATCCAGAACCAATATATTTTTTCCTTATGGATAAAAAGTTATGGTCTGTCACCTTTCTAGTTAAAAAGGAGAACTATCGGGTTAAGGCTTTTCCCCATAGTTCTCCTTAGGGTAACGGGAGGACACAAACTAGCGTCCTCCCGTCACACTAGGCTCAGTATACCGCGAGCTGCAGCTCGCGGTATACTGAGAGCTGCTGCTCGCGCTATACTAAGACGCCGCAGCTGAAGCAGATCCCGACAATTATGTCTGGATCCGCCTAGCTGCCTGACAGCTGGCTCTGCCTACCTAGAGGCAGAGCCAGCTGTACCCGCTCCCTCCCCGTCCGTCAGTGCTGGCAGATCGGAGCGGGGAGAGGGGAATCCAGCCCCTCCCCTGTCACGGCAGAGAGCCGTGACAGGATCGAGAGGTGAGCGAACCCCGTATGTGTTCGCTCACCTCCCGATCTACTGAGCCGACCTGTGACAGTCTCATTGTCACAGGTCGGCTAGAACTATGAGGTGAGTGAAAAGCACTCACCTCATAGTTCTCCTTTAAGGTAATAGTATGCAGGCCAAGCGATTTGACCTGCATACTTTTTCCAAAGTATAAACCTGCTAAGTGGTAAACCAAGAATAAAGATGACAACCCTGGGAGCATGGAAGTGAGCACCTTCAAAACACAAGTAAGCAACAGTTCTCATATTTCTGTCCTGACAGGTTTACTGAAAGGATGAGGAAAACTTTCGCCCATCCTTACCCTTCTGCTTTTCCTTTTTAGCCAATGTCTGCGTGTGCACAGTTCTACCCATAGACCGATATGGGGCTGAAGATGGACAGAAGCCGATCGACCTACCAGCCCCATAGAAGGTTATGGGGCTGAACTGGTTACTTTACACACACAAGTTACTTTTGGTCCTTTCATTTTATGCAAGGATACTCGTCATCCAAAACGGTTTCAGGTTTTTGCATATGTAGCACAAATAAATACACAAAGTGATACAGTTACTACTATCAAAATTGCAGCGGTTTCCATTAAACAGAGATGTGCCATTAATATTACTTTGGAAAAGAAAGTATCAGCAACTAAAATATGTGAAGAACCATTTACATCCCCTTTAGTCACTTTCTATAAATCAATACGATCTTAACCTTCAACCAGAAAACACTTGCTACTAAAAAAGCTCCAAATGTGAAAAGATGATTCAATAAATCAGTAACATAGTAAAACAAAATTACTCTAAAAATAAACTCACTAAAGAATTGAGCCTGTAATGTTCAAAATCAAATACAAAAATCTATCCCCTGCAAGGTTTCCTATGATCAAGGATGCTAAAAGGCTTTGATGGTTTAAAATAACAGCCAAGAAAACCACCACGTTTCTAATAGCAGAAATGCCCTTCCTATGTCCAGAGAAAAGACAATCCATTAGACTTACACAGCAGAATGATACAGCCTATAAAACTTCCAATAACATTTTTAAAATAATGCCATCAAGCTGTGCATTAAAGTGTGTCACACAATCAATGTATCATTATGCTTCTCCACCGGGAGCACAATACTGCAGAAAGCAAAACCATTTTCAAGAAAAGAAGAAAAAAATCCCCCAAATACTATACTGGCTACACAACTGTAATTTCCAAAATACAATGCTGTTTTAGTCCCTATGGCCCCAACAATCAGACATAGAAAGAAAAATGAAAGCTAAAACTCTAGACAGATATAAACAAGGCATGAATGCAGCCATTAATTAACAGACTACCTTAGGTAGGAAGGAAGTCCTAGGCCTCAACACTAGTTTATCCATGTAAGACCTTACAGGATAAGGCCAAGAAACACCACTTTGTTGAGCTTGGAGAGGAATGTCTTTAATGGTTTTAAAAAGCAGAGAGGGACCAGATTCACATCCCAAAGAATAACAGGGGGAACCACATGGAAGACTACCTGTACAAAGTTATTAATCTAGGAATGCGAGGCCCACAATCTCTGAAGCAAGATAGCAAGAGCAGAAACATGACCCGCAATAGTGCTTCGAACCCTAATGCTGGTCCAGATACAGCTATAGAACAGAATGGATTCGTCCCACCAGCGAATCTCCTTGAGTGAAAGCCCTGAGACTTACACCAAATGAAGTATGCCTTTCACATTCAGATATAGACCTTGCAAGCTTCATTGGATTCAGAGATGGCCATGTCTTGGAACCTGGCCTTCTACAGCCATCCCATTACAGCTACTGACCAGGAGTAGGATGGCCATCAGAATATATGGACAGTGACTTTTCAGCCCAGCTCCTTCGATAAATGTCTATTTAGTAATCGACTTCAGTCAGGCCAACAGGACCACACAACCCAAGAATTTCAGATGAATGTGGATCAGTCTGTGAATCATCTGACATTCTTATAGTATTCACAGGTGGTCTCATCCAAGTACTAACCAGGCCCAAGCCTGCTCAGCCTCCAAGATCAGATGTGATCAGGCACTTTCAGGGTGATGTGGCTCTAGGCAATCTAACTCTTTAAAAAGTAAATCTTTAAAAAAAATAAAAAACCAGATCTCATTATCAGTAAACAGCTGATATCCCACTCAACATTGTGACCATGAAGGTTATGGAATTTTAATAACATTTATTTTTAGAATAAGCATAATGGGCGGACACACCATGTCTATTAAACCTTTCCGACACTAAACTCAGGAGGTAAATCTTAAAAATACATTCAAGTACCCTATTAACTAAAATGTATCTCATTTATGTACCACTCGGCTGTAGATCATCAACTCATCTCTGAATTGGTGCCGACACTGTCCTTCCTTCTGGAAGGTGGCTACTTCTGTTCCCCATAGTCCCTGTGTGTGCTGTAAAGTATTCACCACTCCAAGCTCGCTCTAGTGGTGGACTACAATCTCCAGGGCTTGAAAAATCCACTCGTCAGTGACGAGAGGACGGTGGAGCCCGACGAGCAGCTTCCCGGCCGGCCGTTGTAATTACACGGCCGGCCGGGAGCTTTACAGTCAAGTGATCGAGCGTCTCGAGAGACGCTCGACCGCTTGTATCAGCAGCTGTCACTGCTCTGTGACAGGAGATCAAAGGGAGTTCAGTACACGAACTCCCTTTGATCTCCTCTCAGCCCCCGAATGCAGGAAGTGATGTATATTACATCACTTCCTGCATTCAGTGTCACTCTCCAGCTTCTCTGGAGGTCCTTAGGTGACATTAGGGGTCTTGGAGACCCCTGATGTCTCCATAAAGAGGACCCGTCATGTAAATTGGCTCTCATGTAATAGCAATAAAGTTGTGTGTCAAAAAAAAAAAAAAAAAAAAACCGATCCGCCAGCGCTGACTGGCGGAACGGATGGGGGAGGGGCAGGTACAGCTGGCTCTGCCTCTAGATAGGCAGAGCTAGCTGTCACTCACGCAGCTGGGCGGATCCAGACAATTGTCGGGATCCGCTTCAGCCTCTCAGTATACCGCGAGCTGTAGCACCCTATATACTGATTTCCGATTTTGCGGGCGCACGCAATTTTAAGGCTTGACATGTTTGGGGTCTATTTACCCGACGTGACCCCGACTTTTATGTTTTACTAAAAATATGGGTAATAATAAATGTTTTATAACATAACATAGGGAAACTTTTTTGTTTTTTACTACATTTATGGTAGTTTTTTTTATTATATAGTAAAAAGAAGAAAAAAAAATACCCCCCCACGGTGATTATATACCTCCAAAAGAAAGCTCTATCTGTCCCCAAACTTTTTTAACATAAATTGCAAGGCTATAGTCCGGTCATGCTGACTGGTGAAATTTTTGACTGACTGGTGAGAAACTATCAAATTTTTCAAGCCCTGACAATCTCAATACAAAATTAGTAAACTAAACGTGAGACCTGACGTGTATTTAACTTTATTGACATTTACATAGGCGGCTAACAAGCCACCTATGTGATAGCACAGATACAATGACAGGTCGTCTTTATGTAGACACCAAGGGTCTATAAAGACCCCTAATGTCTTCTATGGACTCCAAAAAGGCTGATAATGCACAGATTGTGCTTCATCTGCTTCTTCTCCCGCTACAGCAGCCAGATAAATGACAGGTTGAAACTGGAAGCCATGAAATACACAGCTTCTAGTTGCAGTGATCAGACAGGTGATCAACCACTCCCCGGCTGCATACAAATGATCATGCGGCTCTATAGCTGCCTGAACTCTTGTATGCGACAGCCAGTGCTGACTGCAAAAACATGGCTGCAGTAGCCATGATCTTGGTAAAACCACTTTAGGACCCAGCTGTTTACAGTATATACGTACAGCAATCCTGAAGTGGTTAAGTACATTTTGTTGCCACTTATAATGCATCAAATGCTGCACACTCGCACACAAAAACATAATTTGGCATATATTTACACATGTTTAAATTAACCTTTTTTGTGGCATTATGCACTTACTTGTGACTGGAGCTTCCTATGAAGCTCTGAAAACAGAGCACCATCTGCTTCTCTTCTCTGACGCACAACTGTAGAAAAGAAAGAAGACTACTGAACAGCTCTTCACAGAACATAAAAACCTTAGGTAAATCACTTTTATTTTGGTTTGTTGTATGTATCTGCTTTACAATTGTCTACTTTAAAAAGTGAGGTGACTCTCGGCTTTAAATTGTGATAAAATATTAAGATAGGTCCTTAAACAAAAGGCCAGTTTACCACCATCAAGTTGTTTGGGGCCAGTAGGATAGATGATATAGATATAGATATAGATATCTCTATTTTTTTTTAGAATAATATTATATGACCCTAAACCTGTACTGCTGCTTAGGGTTAGGGGAGCATAACTGCAAACTTGCCTCCATATACTGCACTGCTCTTTGTAAAATCATGGTCTGGACTAAACAGGGAACCAATGTGCAGGTGATAGTTCCAGTGCATGCGGTCACAGCTGGTCTTAAGTAGGAATCCCCTTTTGGGCATCAATGCATACTTACAATTGTAACCTCAAATACAAAAATCATCAAATAAGCATTTGTGCTGCTCCAAGACTGGACAGTGTGTGTCTAAGTGCAGACACAGATGTGCAGGTTCGGGTGTGTATGCAGGGGCGTATCTGCCGTGAGGCAAACAAGGAGTTTGACTCGGGCGGCAGTTTTCAGGGGGGGGGGGGGGGGAAAAAAGACCCCCCCGAAAAAAAAAGGG
>NW_017306835.1:126617-145860 GCF_000935625.1 Nanorana parkeri
GGGGGGTGGGTGTGTGTGTGTGTGTGTGTGTGTGTGTGTGTGTGTGTGTGTGTGTGTGTGTGTGTGTGTGTGTGATCTGTGGTCTCGGGGGCTTTGCAGGATCTGTGGTGGGCTCTATGGCAGAGTCCACCAGAGATACTGCACAACCCCCCTGAAATCCTGCAGATTTAGTGTGGGGGAGTTTCATCTTGCCTAGGTCAGCCTCAAACCAGAATACACCACTGTCTGCCTGTGACAGCGTATAATTGCATGCAGCCGCATCCACCCATAGGGAGAACGGGCTTCTGTGCGCAATTACACGCAGCACTTGCATCTTCTAGGGTTGGGTCTTTGTACGGATGTGCATACCCATCTGAATGAGGCCTAAAAGAAAAATGCTGCTTTTGGCAAGAAATGGCTGCATTTCGCCCACAGTTCAAACAAATAAATAGGACATGCTGCATTCAAACAAAACAAAGCAGGTCAAATGCAGCTTCCGACCTGCTATGTATATTGTATTGCTTAATTTAAGTCAAAGAGATTTTGCTGACCTGTATTTGGTATGCGTTCCAAAACACACATTGAAGACAGGAAAACAACCCACATCAACATGAGCTCTTAGAATCACACTGCATGTAAAAACTTTTGAGTCAGGAGTAAATGCACTTGCAAAGTTCATCTTTTTTTTTTAAACACATGCAAAAACTTTTGAATGTAATAAATGAGGGTCAATTAAAAGCAGGTAGTTGAAAAGTCAGCAAATGTCAGACTTCAGGTGGCCTTTTACCCTCAGATTGCTTCAGAAATACGGAAACTGACATTCCTATCATGAGACTTCAAAAGAGAACAAGTACTCATTTTGCAGTTAGCCCTTGAAAGAAAAACAACAAATACTTACATTCTTTTTTAATTTTTTCAGCAACAAGAAATTCATCCCTTTCAACGGTTGGAGCAAAATTACTGCCAATCACACGGACTGCATACTGAAACTGCTGGGCTACATCCGCTGGGAAAGTAAGAAAAATAAGAGGACAAGCATGTCAATACCTTCCACATACTTTGAACAACAAATCATTTTAATCAAACAAGTGTGATTTTTAAATGGTTTCTTGGTACCTTTCTCATGTTACAGCCCTCTTGCATTCCCTATAAAAGCAGAAATAAAAAAAATAAAACAATTCTTCCTTTATCTTCCCCAATGGCTGGATTTATTGTTTTTTCTATTAGCGGACTTCAGCCAATTAAAAGAAAAAAAAAAAAAAGTTTCAGCCAATCAGGAAAGGACTGTGTAAGACCAACTTCACCATCACAAGTCTACATTTTAAGTCTAGCATTTACAGCTGTTATCCAGGAACTGCTAGAGAGCTGTGACATGAAAGAAGCAATAATAAGCATACAACAGCCTCTTCATGGTTACTGGTAGATGGGATAGCAAAAAGAAAACGGTATGGTTTATGCAATCTACATCTTTCGTGACACAAAACAGTTACATTTTTTTTTCTTCTTTTTCTTTCAACTTTCTTCCTACGATCTCTCATTAAAAATTGAGGTTGATGGTGATGGATGCCGGTCATTATGTGTAGTCTATGCAGGGTGTGTTTCACTATCTGCTGAAGTTACTTTGGTTGGTCCTTTGCAGACCAGTGCTTATATGTACATTAAACTCCCTGTTATCTTGCACCCATGGGGATTGGTAAATGTTGGATAAATGTAGCCTCCGGCTGCTTGCGTGTTACTGTTAAAAATATGTACTGTATAAACTCCCCCCGTGGCCCTATTCATCTGCCGGTGGCGAGATGCTGCAGCCAGCAGCTGAATGTAAACAGCGGGCAGTGGGTGGGAGCAATAGCCAGCCTGCTATTGGCTTTTGCAATAGCAGGCTGGCTATTGCCCCTACCCACTGCCCACTGTTTACATTCAGCTGCAGAATCTAGAAAATTCTGTCAGGTCCGCTCGCCTGCTGATTGACAGCTGGCAGTGTGCAGGTGCAATAGCCAGCCCGCTATTGCAAAAGCCAATAGCAGGCTGGCTATTGGCTTCCACCACACGTCTATTATGTCCTTGATTTTTTTTGCTGGTTGCTTGAGTTCTATATAACAGGGAGTTAAGGCCTTGTTCACACCAAGCACGTTCCAGGTGCAGAGCAGTTGCAGACCGGATCATAAAACTGCGTCCAATGTATTCCAAGCTCTAGTTCACACCGCAGCGTTCAGTTACAGAGCATGTAAAAAAAAACTGCAGCAAGCCCTATTTTACCTGCTCTGGAACGCATGCAAATGCCCTAGAGCACACTAAAAGCCCATTCTAAAACTAAAAAAACGGCCCGGAGCGCATCAAAACCGCTGCAAAACCCCATGCACTGCGTGTGCAGAAACTCATGCAGATCTGGTCTGCATTTGGTGTGAACAAGCCATTACTGTACTTTTGTTTTATACATACTTTGTTACTCTTCTTCATATTTATTTGTATCTGCCTCTGTGAACTTTTTTTATTATACACACACACATTAACTTGGACAGATGTGTATTCTGTCAGTTTTCATACGGAGCCTATAATTTGGATCAGTGTTAAGGTTTTATTAGATACTGTGTCATCTTATTCGATGCACCTTAACTATGCATTCTGGGTTAGACCTGAGCCCTTTAAACATGAGCCCTTTAAAATAACAAACATTACGATGTCCCTGTATAGCCGACGGAAACACAAAAAAACTGACTTGGGATGGAAGGAGGAGTCTATTTATTTAATGTGGTTGATGTGTTTCCTGTTGAAGGCAGGCGGAGCCTATATCTCGATGGCTGTCCTGGAAGATGACTGGGGAAAATGGTCTGAGGATGTTCCTCATGAAATGAGTCAAGGAAATTTGTTCCTGTTAGTACACAATCTAGATCTTAAAAGTGCAAAAGTTTAAAGTGGAAAGTTTATTTTTTATTTTAAAAAGGAAGAAGGGGGGGTGTCAGATTTTACATTTTACTCAGTTTTCCTCCTACTGAAGACTATAAAGTCTGACTTGGCTATGCTGGGTATTGTCAAGGTTAGTTAGTGTGATAGTCCAACAAACCTCATTCCTACTTTCTAGTACAGCATACACTATTTTGGTTGCATTCCCCGTACTACAGCTGAAAACAAAGTACGTAGTACAGATCAGTCTTTATGTAATAATGTTTACAGTAGAGATATGTTACACATTGCTGCATTATTTATTAACCATGTACCACTTTGCCAAACTGAAACAATTATACCTTGATGGCAAATAGGGAAAACAAAACCGAATTAAAAAAACAAAAGTGTGGAATAAGCGTAACACATTGGTATTAAACTGCCAAATCAGGTCTTTAACCCCTAAGTGACAGCTTCAGAAAATGTTGTTGCTTCTGGGGACCGGAGCAATTTTGCCATTTTTTCCCTTGCGTTTCTCCAACCATAATTTTTATCCTTCTTATGCATTACACCTACACATATTATATACAGTTTTTAAACAACAAAATGGGCTTTAATTTGATATGTGCATATATACATTTTTCGTTTTTTTTTTATATAATAAAAAAAAAAAAAGTTTTAAAAACTTTTCCTTTTTTAAAAACTTTAGTTTTCTTAAAAACTAGGGGACACGAAGGTTTTTTTTTTTTATTATTATTTACAGGGGCTTTAATACTTAGCATCTCTGATTAGAATACAGTATTCTCCTCAGAGATACGTTGTATCACTTTTGTAACACACAGCCAGCTAGGCGCTTAAAAAACACAGCAAGCAGCTGCCGCCTCCGTGACCGTCACGGCTCTACGACCACAGCGATCAGCTCTCGCTGTGATCAAAGGATTGTGACCACCTAATCTACTGTTGAGGGTCTGCCTTGGACGCTGATGCACTCAACAGCAGTAACTCAACAAGCTGCTGGTTCACAGACCAGCACTAATTGTAACAACTGATGGGATAATCACGTCATAGATCAGAAAGGGGTTAACGTGTCACTAAACACAGAGTTAAATCTTAAAAATGCATTCAAGTGCCCTTACTATTAACTAAAAATGTAGCTTACTTGTGTACTCACTACAATCTCAATACAAAATTAGGAAACCAACCGTAACATTGCCTCCCGGGAGCAAGCTTAAAGTGGTGGCTACTTTACAACACACACAGGGACCATGGGGAACAAAGGTAGCCACCCTCCAGAAGGAAGGGCAGTGTCGGCACCAATTCAGAGATGATTAGAGGATCCACAAATAAAAAGGTACATTATTGTTAATAGTTAAGGTACTTGAATGCATTTTTTTTTCCAACAATGTTTCTTTTATTCAAATTTTGTTTTGTTTTTAACATCATAAGGAAGACAAAACAGCCGCGATACAGGAGAATGGAGTAGAGGACAAATACAGAACTTGCAGTTGGTACATACAGAAGGATCATCATGTACTTGCGACCAAGTCCTAGATGCGATGTAGAGAGGAATACACAGCGTACATGACACAATGAGTTTTAGGAATGTATTTTTAAGATTTAACTCCCGAGTATGGGGTCACTTTAAAGCCCAAATGTACTTTCATTTTAAAATCATATAAATACATTTCAGAGTGTGCAATGGCTTAGAGCCTGACGCACATGTGAAAAAAGGCTTGCCATTGTCCATTAAAAGGACTCATTCATTTTAACTTATGGAGTGCTGGTGACCTATTTTCTTCAATCTGGTATATAGTTATGGCGCAGTCCCAATGGCTTCGATGAGCAAGTTTGACAGCTGGTGTCTGTCAATCTAAGCATCCGGCACTCAAATTTCGGCACCGCAAAGAATGGCAGCAGAGGCAATGTGTACGGTCCTGAATAGCAGCCACCATTTTACACTGAAGGTGAGGTCAGGGGGTGGTAAAAACATAGATCATCCACGTTTTTACTGCAGCCCAGCCACCTGTGTGAACTTTCTTAAACCACACTTAAAGGGTTAACCGTCTCCTCTGGCCGGCAGGGGCGCAGAGCCACCGTCTCCTCTGGCCGGCAGGGGCGCAGAGCCACCGTCTCCTCTGGCCGGCAGGGGCGCAGAGCCACCGTCTCCTCTGGCCGGCAGGGGCGCAGAGCCACCGTCTCCTCCCAGTTTTTGTTCCCAATGACAGCGACGCAGTAGCATTTTTCCCACTAACAGCAACGCAGCTGCATGGCTTGCTCCCACTATCACAGCGGCATTTTTTCCTTTTTCCGAGTCACTATTAAACACTTTTCCCTGTAAACCCAATTCCCTGTAGTGTTCCAGAACCACTGGCAATATTTTGACACATGTATGAACCAATAAATACAGTTGGATGCTCCTATTAGCCACACCCCCATTCCTAGAAGCTCCCTGGTATGCAGATCATCCTGGCATCCCAAAAGGATTCACTGACATATCTATAGCCTGCCATTGTAAGGGCAGGGAGCGATGTAAATGTGCAGTATGTAAAGCTCTATATATAGATATATATAAACACCTGTAATAAATAATGTACAGCAGGTTTGTGATGAATACAGTCTCATGATTCCAGGGAAGTCTATGTGAATCAGCAATGCACCAAGAACCAGGACATCCCTGTGGACTCCTACCTATACCTGCACCCTAAACACCGATCCTGCCATTTTACACAATGCAGACACGGTACAGGGGACACACATGACAACTGCTGAAGTAACATGCAGTCAGCCCTTCCATCACTATTCATGTCACCCGCCGGGCACACAGCTAACAGAGGAGCATGGTTTCAATGAACCGGCTTTCATTACCTTCCCCCTTGCCGAGGATACGACAGCACAGGTTCTGCAGCAGGACATTTGGGGACTTCTGCTCCGGTGCCGCCATTCCGGAAGAAGAATACGGTGAACAGCGAACGCCCTATACAATCTTGTACGTCAACCTCGGCCGTTAACTGTCACTACAGAGGCGCCATTTTAACAACCCGCCGAAAGCCGCTATAATTTCCCACAATGCTCCGCGCCAGGTTTGTTGTTGTGACAGCGGCGGCCGCGTTGAATTGTGGGAGTGGGAGTTCAATGTGGAGTCACAGTGGGTTGTGAAGCTTCCAGTCTGGGCTACCTGATGTACAGGGACTGTCCCTTTTATTTACTGTCCCTCCAGTTTCAGTCTGACTCTATAATGATTGCAAACGGCCAATAGTTTACATCTGCATTTTATTTACTGTTTGCCTATTTAACACCTTAGTGACACAGCTTCAGAAAATGTTTTCGTTCCTGGGGACCAAAGCAATTTTGCCGTGTGTTTAAATGTAATTTCCATCTTCCTCATTCATTGAATCTACACATATTAAATACTGTTTTTTAAAGGGAAAATGGGCTTTAATTTGATGTGGCATATGCATACATAAATTCTTATTTGTTTTATAGAAAATACAGAAAAAGAAAATTCACAGTTTTGGCAATAATAATAATGTGTACATAATTAGTGTACTTAACAGAAAGTAATTCATAATAAATTCTATTATTTGTCCTGATTTATAGGATATATCATATGTCTGGGATTTCAGTTTATTTTGGGAGTTATAGTTTAGTGTGGAAACATTTTAGAATGTGGTATGTTTGCCTTCTGTCTTTAACCTCTTGCCGTCTGCCTGTTAAGAAAAAACGGACAGACGGCAGACTCGCATCAGCGGGTTGCCGTCTCCAGACAGCATTTTTTTCCTGCTCGTGCGCGCCCCCTAGCGTGCGCACACGGGCAGGAAAGACCCGCTCGTTACTACATCCGTTAACGGCTGTTTCACATACAATGGCGTATGGCCATTGTTGTATGGCGTGAATTTCAGAGTGCCCCCCAATCGCGAGTGCTGCCATCTCCCCCCTCCTGACCCCTCACCTTTAATCCCGGGATCCGCTAGCCCATCTGCGGCCCGGGACCGGCTCGGGAGGGCGTCAGGAGAAGGAGGGAGGGAGATCAGCTCCTTGCTGTTCTCCCTCTAATGTCAACTGGTTAATAGCCTGCTCAGCACTATATTTTCTTATAATTTTTTTTATTACATTTATGTTTGCCTTTATTAAAACTTTTTAAAAGTTGAAAAAATGTTATTTTTGTTTAGGGGGCACTAAGGGATTATATTTTTATTTAACCGGGCTTTTATACTTAGTATATCTGAGGAGAATACCGTATTCTCCTCAGAGATATTATGGGCCTGATTTACTAATGCAAACACGCGCACATGTGGCGCGCGTGCACGGATACACACACAAAAACGTATTTTCGAAGCGAGCACCAGCACTTCACTTTTTGATGTTTTCCTTACCCTCTCGGTGAAGTCCAGGTAGTAAAATACCCACCCTTATCTCCGCCCAGCATAGTTCTCATGCGGATTCATTCTCTTCACTAAGCAAAGAGATGAAGTCCTCTTCTAGACTTGTTTTATATTATTAGTTTCCTTCTACATCTGGGTCTACCAGGCTGTGACAGAATAGGCCAGACTGATAGGTTAGGATCTTGTTCTCCGCAACATCTGATCAATATGGAAGATCAGTTGTTTCAGGCGTTCAAATTTACCTGTGATGCCTACACAAGACAAGTTGTTACCCTCATAATCTCAGCAGCTGGTGTTTAGGCTTAAATGTTGGTCTGCAGACCAAACCTCCAAAAGATTACTGATTTAGTTCCTATTTACAGGTTACAGGCTAATCAGGGTTTTCTTTGATGTTGTCATCAAGGATGCCACAGGAAGGAAGAGCCTTCATCTTCCTCATACCTGCAAACCTAGGTACCCTACCTGAAGGACACACCTTCCTATCAACCCTACAGGAGCTTGGTCTTCCTCTAAAACCAGGCAAAGGCCACACAAAACCTCAGGCAAACCTTCTACAGTACAAAGCCCCTCGCCTGTGGACAACAGGGTGTGGGGGAAGATTGCTGATGTTTGTACATTGAAGCAGTACAATGGCTCATTGCCCATCGAGAAGTAGTGACTGTATCTCCTCGGGAACATTTCCCAGGCTTTTATTCCAACTATTTCTAGTGCCCATGTGAGACGGGCCAGTCCATCCCATTCTAGACTTCAAGGGCTCTCATTGCTTTTGTCTGTCTACTAAAGTTTCATGTAGAATCTGTTTGATTGATTGTGGTCTCTTTAGAGCAAGGAGAAATCATGGCCTTAATGGACATCTGAGGTGCATATCTCCCTGTCCCCATGTTCTTTTTACATCAATGGTTTCTGTGCTTTGCACTGAGGGACCATCCCTTCCAGTTTGTGGCATTTTTGTTTTGGCCACAGCCTCCAGAGTTTTTACCAAAGCACTGCCCCCAATGCTGGCAGATTGGTTTGTATTCCCTGTGCAGTCTTAAGAGGCTAGTAAATTCAACCCTCCCTGGTTTTAGCACTACAAATGGTGTACTTGGGCTTGATTGTGGACACCAGAATAAACAAAGGTCTTTCCGCCTCTAAAGAAAAAAAATATACCCAGTATATTTTCTAAAGGAGGGGACCCATAGAATATAAATATGTTCATTCATATAGACGTGATTTTACAGCTTCCGATCATTTCTACATGTTAGAGATGGTGCCGCACAATCTCTAACCTTCAGAAATGATCGGGCAGCTTTAAAATTACTTCTATATGAATGCCTGAAGCCAGCTGAACAAAAAGTAAACAAACCCAGGGCAACTAATGCAGCCACACGTTTGTTTGCATCCCAACACTGCCACACAGTGGCGTAACAACCCGGGGGGCGCAGGACTGAGGGGGGGCACCATCACCGACCCCCACTAAACTAAGCCCCTGGCCGCAGATGCAGTGGCTTCCTCTCTCTGCCACATGCACCCGGCTCTGTCATCGGGCGGCCGCTCGTTCCTCCGAGGCCACTGGGGGCGGCCCTCTACAGTGCCTGATCAGAGGGCGCTTCTGCCTGATCCAGCCAGCCCAGATAGCATAGCGGCGATCCGGGCTGGCTAGTGTACAGGGACAATGATTGCATGCTTGGACTTGTAGTTCCTTAGCTGATATATATGTGTGGGGTACAGTTCCAGTGGATGTTTATATAATATGGGGGGGGCAAAAAAAAATTCTGCCCCGGGCGCCAATAACTCTGGTTACGCCACTGCTGCCACGCCATCATAAATATGGCAGCAGTTAAAGGGTTACAGCTACTGTATACCCACACAGATCTTAGAAAAACACCCCAATGTCTCAGTTTAGTCACACTCCAGCAGACCACTCCATCAGGTTTCCGAGGTCTTTTCACAAATAACAAAGATTCTGGAGGACAAACACCTGATAAACCAAGGACCCTTAGTCAAATACCCACCTCTAACTCAAGAATGGGCAATATCTGGGATTTTAGAATTGCAGGGAGCAGAAATGAATGGATTGAAACCACTTAGTGGAAGGAAACACAAACAAAAAATGTTTTGCAGTCTGGGAAACCTTTATTGATTCTCTAATAAGGCTGAAAAATGACAAACTGAAAAAAAAGCTTTGAACAGACTCAATGGTACATTTATAGAATGCTCTACAAGGACTCCCATATTCACCTAATATAAAGAAAAGAAGCCACACAACACTAAAAAGCTCCAACACATTTTGTGAACAGAGACCCTTTTTCTCCCTGCTGGTCTTTCCAAACCTGGTCCATGATAATACAGCGTAGACTGGTTTAGGCTGGCCATTACTAATCCACAAATTCTTTATTTGTACAGTATAACTCATGATAGCATATTTGCTGTGTGCTTTTCATAGTTGAATGTTCTGAACGTAACATTTTGGCATGATTGGAAACTTTGACTATCTCAATAAAAAAATGTTTTCCAAAGGATAAGGTACATATTTCAAATGAACAAAGTGACTTTCCTGGACCATATCCTGACAGAAAGGTATTGGTCCAGATGATAGTAAAAAGAAAGCTATTTCTGATGCCAAAAACCCCCAAAATCCTCCAAAGATTCTTATTTTTCTTAGGACAGTGAGTTACTGTTCCAGGTTTATTTCAAAGATGTCAACTGTAAATGAACCCCTGCATCAGATGTTCAGGTATTTTGACAGCCAGCGGGGCCAACTAGCAAGATACTGAAGCTTGGCCCAGCGGCAGATTCCTCCATCCACACAGTGTAGCGTAGATGGAGGAATCTGATGCACTTTTTCCATCTGACCACAGAAAATCTGCAGATAATCTATAGGTGTATGGCCAGCTTTAGTTTGACAAGAGAAGAATCATGAACCAGAAACTGCTATGAGGTTGCATGATTGGGCGTGCCATTAAAAGCACCAGTTATCCATCATCATTTTTTGTACTGACTAATGAAAAGGGAAATTCAATTGTGTGATATCATTAGTGCACTCTGCACATTGTTCCTGTTAAAAAATAGAATTATTGTATAACATGCTACATGATGTTGTTTTTTTTCATTTGCCATTAATATTTCAAATTATTTATTTGACCACAACTACTGCAATTGAATGTATTTTCTTTGCCATGCTAGGAAATCTGTTACAGTATTTGTACTTTGTGCCTCATAGACAATTTCCAGACTTTAACAGTAGAGGGCGCTCGCATATTATTAATTCAACATTGCAGACACTGCACAACTCTATCCTATCTCTATTCCAAATGGTTCAGAATGTTTTTATAGTGAACTTGTTTAATTTTTGGTTGTTTATATTCTGTTTTTTTTTATTATGCTGGCCACAGTCAGATAATCTGGCAAATTCATAACATTTACCAACAACAGCACAGTGCGAGAGTCTCCTTGCACGGAATTGAAATTCCTAGGTAGGGAGATTTTGCACTCCACATTGCACATTTGGTAATTTTGTCTTGCATGAAATATGAAAAAAAAAGTTTGAAGCAAAAACACCTAAGTGCCCATTCACACTGGGCGTTTAATGGCGTGATTTCCGCCGCGACATCGCGCAAATTTGCCACGCGATATCGCAAGAGGTCGCCGTCCAATGATTTTCTATTGAACAACTCCATGTCACTCGTCGCGGTCGCTTGTGCGGGACACTTTTTCCAGTGGATAATCGCTGGAACGTCGCCCGAACAGTCACATCTTAATAATTTTTTTTATAGTCTTTCAAAGCAAGGAAACAATTATTGATTGTCAGTTTAAAACATGTTTACATTGCAGACATTGGGGCTGACTAAGGGCTTGTTCACACTAAGCGTGTTCCAGGAGCAGAGCAGAGCAGTTACAGACCGGATCAAAACTGCGTCCAATGTATTCTAATGGTATTTTGGGCTCTAGTTCACACCGCAGCGTTCAGTTCCAGAGCATGTAAAAAACGCATGCAAATGCCCTGGAAGTCACTGAAAGCCCATTTAAAACTTTTTTTTTTGAAAACAACATTTTTTTAAAACCAAAAACAGCCCGGAACACATCAAAAACGCGGGGGGGGAAACGCGGTACAACACACTGCACTGCGTGTGCAAAAACTCATGCAGGTCTGGTCTGCATTTGGTGTGAACAAGCCCTTAGTGAAGATGTTCTTTTTTTACTTTGCTCAACAGAGCTAAAATCATTTGCTTGCGTTTTGGGGTTGATTGGGTGAGTCTTACAAATTGTTCCATTAAAATCTTGCTCTGATGATCCCAGTCCCTTTTAGTTTTGCCAGTTGTTCTATCAAATCTTCTAACAGAATCCTCAGAGATCTCTCTCTAAAGGGCCTGTCTTCCTGAAGACGTACAGTATGTGGTGCTGGGTGCTCTTGGCACATCCCATATTGAACTTTTTCTTGGCGCACAACACCTGCCAACTCAGTAAGTTTTGCATTTCATTCCCTGTTTCTTTTGTTGTCCCCAAAACAATCAGCAGTAAACACCTCCCCCTCTACACTACACCTGTTGGGTCCCACACACAGCTCTGCTCTCTTTACAGGCCGTGTGTAGCACAGCGATGATGTCACCACCACTTTTACAAGGTAATATTGAACTTTGCAAAGGCATTTGGTGCACAGAAAGTGGATTTATATCCTTTGTGGCTACTCAGACATCTATTTAGAAGAACATTATACGTAACAGGAGTTTAGCTTTAAAGGAGAACTATGGGGTTAAGGCTTTTCCCCATAGTTCTCATTAGGGTAACAGGAGGACACAAACTAGTGTCCTCCCGTCACCCTATACTCAGTATACTGAGACGCCGCAGCTGAAGCGGATCCCGGCAATTGTGCCGGGATCCGCCCAGCTGCGTGACAGACAGCTGGCTCTGCCTATCTAGAGGCAGAGCCAGCTGTACCCGCCCCCTCCCCCGTCCGTTCCGCCAGTCAGCACTGGCGGATCGGAGTGGGGAGGGGGGAATCCAGCCCCTCCCCTGTCACGGCAGAGAGCTGTGACAGGATCGAGAGGTGAGCGAACGCCGGTATGTGTTCGCTCCCCTCCCGATCTCCTGAGCCGACCTGTGACAGTCTCATTGTCACAGGTCGGCTAGAACTATGAGGTGAATGAAAAACACTCACCTCATAGTTCTCCTTTAAGTCCTTGGCAGGTTTAG
Source organism: Nanorana parkeri (assembly GCF_000935625.1). Lineage (NCBI taxonomy): Eukaryota > Metazoa > Chordata > Amphibia > Anura > Dicroglossidae > Nanorana > Nanorana parkeri. The sequence continues at coordinate 139,031 of NW_017306835.1, forward strand.
TTTATCCTCCAGCTTGTTAAAGGACTCTGAGATCCTGGCATCAAACCTCCTAAAATTTCAACCACCTTCTTCAAATTTTTAGGTTGGGTACACATGGGGGAAATTTCAGCTGTGACACATACCACATATGGGAGTATGTGTGTGTGTTGGGGGGCAGCCCAGCAGGAGACACATTCAATTATGTAAAGAACTGCACTAAAAGAAAAGGGTGATGTATGACTGTATGTAACTGATGTATGACTACCACTGAATACTGATAAATTGCAATCATTTTAACAGAGGCTCATTTCACAAAGCTTTCAATGCATGTTTTGTTTTAGCCATGTGACTGTAATTTTTCAAATATCATAGGACTGACAGAAAGTGAGCAACCTACTCATCATTACTTGTTGATCAGTCTCTGATCCTTTAAAGAAGCACAAAAATATCTATCTGTAATTATGAGCCCTTTCAGTCCTGGAGGTACTCTTCATTGTAGTATATTGTTTATTGACTGATGTGTTTGGTTCTATATACTCTGTAACGTGCTATGTGATTAAGGTTGCCACCTTTTTTGGGTAAAAAATACTAGCCTTATAATCTCTATTACCTATTAATAGCATTGCCGCCAATTCCTATTTTTTGCCAGCCAGGTGGCAACTCTGTGTTACATGTTTGCATATATAAATACTGGGAAATAAGTAAACTATCCCGAAAGAAACCGAGACCCATTGCTGACTCCTCATTCTGCATAAACCCCTGGCTGTCATTTTGATCCTCTTGCTAGTGACTAATCCCGAAGAAGTATGCAGACTAATGACTTTTCTTTGACTTTCCTAATCTGCATATTTGTTCCAGGTCAGTGGCTTGTAAAGTATTGGTTTCAGAGGGTTAGAACAGCCGGACAACTAGCATTTTCTTATTTAATAATTTTGTTCATTTTCAAGTAATTAACAAAATGTTACAACCTTGACACATTTGTGTTTAAGGAAAAGTACACCTGTGTTCAAGTAATGTATTTACGGTATGCTATAAGTAGTAAACAAGATATAGCATCATCGCATGATTAAATGTCTGTCGTTCACTCCTCACCCACAACGCAGTGGCACAGCCACAAGTGATGTTCATAAACGCGCTCTGAAAACACCACCGTTAGGGAGCTATATACCTTTCAGGTTAATATCCTCCAACTGATCCGTAGATCCCAGAAGCGTGCATGCACATCACGCAACTATACCGCGAATGTAGAGCCGGAGAGCTCGTTCACTTACATGTGCCTCCCTCCCCCACTTCCTACACCCTCTACCTGATGAGCCTCGGGTCATCTCCCTTTTGCACTGTAATGTAACTTATAGATTTTATTTTCTTGGAAAAAATTGCTCTTATTACATCTCTGTTTTATATTTTTGCTATGTAATACCTTGTCCCTGTAATGTACAATCACATGTAACCAAACAACTGATGACAAGTGTCTTGTTCTGTTCAATAAACTTTTAATCTTTAAAAATGTCTGTCGTTCATAACTTGTAAATACAGTACAGGGCAGGAGAATGAATAAGGCAATTTACACAAGTGCTAGCATCCATTCCTTCATTAATATAAGACAATAATATGTCAATATGCCTTTTAAAAGTCACAAAGATAAGACTAGTAACATTAAAAAAAGATCAAGGAAAAAATTAGGAAGTATAGGGATACAAAACACAAAAATTCCCCAGCCTCAACCTGCCAGCCAGCCTGCAACCAAACAAGTAGCCCTGTCAACAGTATGCGTTAAAATCAGAGGTTTTAGTTGCACAAACTTTTGGCCAAAAATATGTAGAAGCCACACTGCCGCGCCAAGGCACCTCTGCAAAGTGTGGTCCTAACTCTATGTATCCGAGTCTCCAAGTGTGAGCATATTAATGAAGTCGATAAATTACATGCAGGTGTACCTGGCGGTAGCCAACTCCTCCTAATAAGGTGTGCAGGGACGCACTGGAGGCCCAGCAACCGAAAATGCACGCTGGGACTCCAGTGCGTCCCCCAAACCAAAATTAGTCAAACTAGAAAAGATGGTACATGCATGAATCTATAACCAGCCTTTATAGCAGGGCGCACATTTGGAAGGCTTACAACAATACAAAACACAAAAATTCCCCAGCCTCAGCCTGCCAGCCAGCCTGCAACCAAACAAATAGCCCTGTCAACAGTATGCGTTTAAATCAGAGGTTTTGGTTGCACAAACTTTTGGCCAAAAATATGTACAAGCCATACTGCCGCGCCAAGGCACCTCTGCAAAGTGTGGTCTTTGTTGTGGTCTCAATATTCTAATTGTTACTGGGGTCAATTTGATGTTCATTTTCTTGTTTCTTATCTGAATGAACCAAATTCTAACTATGAACCTTTTTAAAACGTCTGGGATTCCATTCAAGAAGCGTGGACGGGACAATGTTTTTTTTTAGGGCTTTTGAACAAAATTAGTTTACTCAATGATGGCAAGATCAAATGTTCTGACAAACAATTTTGAACAAATGTTTGAATTAAATTCTAACAGTTGCAGCATTGCGAGGCAATACCACCATGTAACTTGGCAACATTGTCACTAAGGACTCACAGCCAGAGGGGCTAAAGGGTTTCAGAGCAAGCATTTTTACAGGGAAAGAGATGGATTTTCAGTTCTTCTGTATTCTGGTTGGGATCATGGAACCAGGTGATTTAAACAAAACTTGGGAGAGATGAAATCTTTATTCCTAGGTCCATGTGTTACTAGTGACCAGCATCTGTAGATTGTACAGCTGTGCACAGCCCTTATGGGAAGGGTGCAGGCTAGAGTTCAGGGCTCCATCTCGGAGACAGAGAGGGTATCTTTCCAGAAGTCAGGAGGACTCCACCCAGGAGTCATAGTTGAGCCAGATGACATGTGTGCTAGAGGCACACGAGAGACAGCTGGGAAGTCTGAGAGTGCCAGTGCCATATGAGGTATGTGTGTAAGGCCCCTTTTACACGGCCGCTCCATCCGGGTCAGCCTGTCAGTTTTTCAGGCGGTCCCGATCGGATGCTTAATGTAAGTCTATGGGCAGCCGCGTGTAAACAGACGGGTGTCCCTTTACACCTGGTTACCCCCACCTCCTGGTCAGGAAAAATGAACGGTGTTCCATTTTGCCGGACCAAATCGTTACGGATCAGGGGTAATCTGATGTAAACAGACACATTTCTGTTTACATCCAATTCCCCATAGACTGGCATGAGGTCCAGTAATTACAGTTTTTTGAAGGAAAAAAACTGTACGGGTACGCATGCCACACCAGTGACATCCGCTCCGTACTGCTGTGATCAGGAGGGGATCCTTCCGCAGATCCTCTACTGGTCAGCCAGTGTGAAAGGGGCCTAAGAGTCACACAAGAGGTGTGGAAAGCCGCTGGGAGCTGCTAAAACTATACAGAGCATTGCTGTGGACCATAGCTCTGTGTGGAAGTACCTCAAAACCCTGCAATAAGAACATCTTGTCTATGTGACACAACATTTCGTCGGTGAAACTATTTATGTTACTTTGCTAAAAGACAAGCGGACTTTGTGTATCGTTTTGTTGATGAAAAGCTCTTTCTGGTTGTGGAAGAAAAAAAGGCCATCCTTTCATGTTAAATCGGCTCTGAGAGTGGTCCCTAAGCTCTCACCATTGTGCTAATATCCCAGAAATATCACACAATGTATAGCCAACTAAAGTAAGTAGGTATATAGGTTTGAAGGTAAGTGGTATTTTACCCATGTCTTTGGAATTATGGACATAGTGTCCAATAGTTGCTCAGTCATTTTTTCCCTGTCCAGGTCATATGCATTTTAACATCAGTGAATTGTGGCAACTAGCATTTTCAAAAGGTCAGCAATGAAAGTCCCCATGTTTCTCTTAGAGTTAAGTTTGCCACATGTGTTCTGATTGTTAGAAATGATGCTTGAATTTGAATCATAACTTACTTTTATTGAGCCTGTATGGATAGACATCGTCCTCCGATGACCCAAAGCTCAGTACATAGCGGGCTATTGCCCGCTATATGCCGAGAGCGCCGCAGCCGGGACGGAACCCAACAATACTGTCGAGATCCACCCCGCTAGCTGATTGACAGCTTGCTCTGCCTATCCAAATGCAGAGCCAGCTATGCCCACCCCTCCCCCCGTCCGTTCCCCCCAATCAGCTCTGGAGGATCGAAGAGTGGAGGGGGAAGCCATGTGGGAAGCGGTGAGTGACAGTCACCGCTCTCTGCAGGGAGATGATCGAGAAGTGAGCGAGTGGCTTTATGTTTACGTTCACTTACCGATTAATAGAGCCAACGTGTTTCAATGTCACACATTGGCTTTAACTATGGGGATGAGTGTAATTCACACACCCCATAGTTCTGCCTTAATTTATTGTATATTTTGGTGCATCCTATGTATAAATAATTGTAAAATAATCCCCTGCAGAAAGTAAATGTATTATATTTTCTATATCTCTGATTATTTTACCAAGATATTTTGCTGTCTTTGATCAACCCAGACAGAAAACAAGCTCACTATTTCCTGATAATCGGGTATTAATATTGTATTTTATCGTTCATAAATATTTTCCTACTTTTGATAAAAGTAGGTGGAGGCACTAAGTATTTATAAATAATAATCTGGTTCTAATACCCGACAGGTGCATTGAAAAAAGTAGGGCATGCTGCATTTTAATGCAGTGTGTTGCGACACACTACTTTGCAAGACGCTGCAGTGCATAGAGTTGAATTACATTTCATTTGTCGATTTTTAGATAAAGTTTAAAAAAGGTAAACAGTACAATGTATTGTAACAGTGCATTACACCGCCCGTACAAATTCACATCATGTTATTCTCTGTATAATGCGCATTTACTGGTGTGAATGGACCCTTAGGTGTATAGCAAAACACCAGAAGCCCAGAGATCAGCTTTACAAGGCAGCTGAAGACCTGAGCCTGCTTTTTACGTCTCAAAGTTGGGAAGCTTCCACATGTATTTGCAACTAACACACTGCAAATACTGAGGGGAATTTGTCAAAACTGGAGCAGACAAAATCTGGAACAGTTGCCCATGACAACAAATCAGCTCCTCTCTTCAGTTTGTTCAGTTAAGATTTGAAAATGAAAGAGAGATGCTGATTGGTTGTCATGCACAGTTGCTCCCGTTTTTGTCTGCTTCAGTTTTGATAAATTCCCCCCTCTTTGTGGAGAATTCATAAAATAAAAGTTTGATCCCAACTGGTGCTTTTGCCCGTAGCATACAATCAGCTAATATCTTTAATTTTTTCCCCCACACAGCTTAGAAAATGAAAATGTAAAAGCTAATTGGCTTCCCTCCAGTTGATACACTTTATACATAACATACTTATTGTACATGGCCTCAGAGAAACACAATACCTGGATTGCCCACCAATCTATAGGGTACCATGGCACACAGATCTGTCCCTATCATGACAGACCATAGGTCCCCAGTCCTCCCCTGGTAATAGCTCCTATTATACATGGCCTCAGAGAAACACCGTAACCCGATTGCCCACCTTGCCATCTATAGGGTACCATGGCACACAGAGGTCTGTCCCTACCATGACAGACCATAGGTCCCCAGTCCTCCCCTGGTAATAGCTCCTATTATACATGGCCTCAGAGAAACACCGTAACCCGATTGCCCACCTTGCCATCTATAGGGTACCTGATGGTGCACAGAGGTCTGTCCCCTACCACCATAGGCCATGTGTTTCCAGTTCTCCCCTGCTAATAGCTCCTATTATACATGGCCTCAGAGAAACACCGTAACCCGATTGCCCACCTTGCCATCTATAGGGTACCTGATGGTGCACAGAGGTCTGTCCCCTACCACCATAGGCCATGTGTTTCCAGTTCTCCCCTGCTAATAGCTCCTATTATACATGACCCCAGAGAAGCACAGTAACTTGATTGCCCATCTTGCCATCTATAGGGTACCATGGCACACAGAAGTCTGTCCCTACCATGATAGACCATATGTTCCCAGTCCTCCCCTGGTAATAGCGCCTATTATACATGACCTCGGAGAAGCGCAGTAACCCAATTGGCCACCTTGCCATCTATAGGGTACCATGGCACACGAAGTCTGTCCCTACCATGATAGACCATATGTTCCCATTCCTCCCCTGGTAATAGCTCCTGTTATACATGGCCTCAGAGAAGCACAGTAACCCAATTGCCCACCTTGCCATCTATAGGGTACCATGGCACACAGAGGTCTGTCCCTACCATGACAGACCATAGGTCCCCAGTCCTCCCCTGCTAATAGCTCCTATTATACATGGCCTCAGAGAAGCACAATAGCTGGATTGCAGCAACATGTTTCCTTCATGACAAGAATGAGGTATGCAGACCTCCCTGTCACAACAAGATCCAGGCGTACCCTGAGCTCAGATGACATGGTGCACACAAAGGCAGGGCTGCCCACCAGCCAGGAGGGTGCCTGCCATGCCCGACTCATCAGCATTGCCTGTCAATCAGGATATGAGCACTACGAAGAAAGAGCGATCACAAAAGCAGGAATCGCTTCCAAAAATAGCCACATGTCAGCTTACAAAACAAAAATTCCCCTATTTGTTTGACTATGGCCGGTGGTGCTTCCCAGGCATTCTTAGCCTGCCATTCTGCTCTAGATACGGAACTCCCCCAGAATCACTAGTGATGAGTTAGAAAGTGAAATAAAGATTGAGCGCAACCCACATTTCTTCTGATCATTTGTAGCCAGCTGGATCAGTAAGTCGCCCGGCGAGCTATAAATAGCTCAGGATGCCAGCACTGGAGCAGATTGATGAAAAGAAGTAGAGAGAAAGGCGGGGGAGGGGGCGTGCCAAATG